>NC_085999.1:36405461-36705461 GCF_030014385.1 Trichomycterus rosablanca | reverse complement strand
CTGTACAGCTCCTGAGATTCGAACCCAGGTGGGCAAGTGTAGTAAACTGCAGGAGTATCACATGCACCACATGTCCTCTCATTACCATTGTGCATACAGAGAAGTCATGCTAATAATGTTGTAACCTCTCGTTTCAGAGACACCGAGAGCTACGAGAACTTATCTAGCATTCAAGGCTTGTTTTAAGTTGCCTGCGATCGATATTAAAGACTCAGGCAGCTAAAGCAAGTCTGGGACGCCAGAGGCACCCAGCACGCCTACACGAGGATGAGAGACGGAGACTATTTTGTGTATTTGATTGCAGTGTGACTTCTGTACAGCTGATCTGTTTACACTGGCATGATGCAATAAAAAAATCAATCTGTGGTGCTGAGTGATCTGATATTGAACAATGGAAAAGGTGTAAGGGGATGGGGGCGGTTGGGTGGTGGTGGTGGTGGGGGGAACCTGGTCACCCAAGGCAGATGCATTATCAGACTGAAATGAATCTCAAACAACTATCAGTAAAATGTTTAGAATGGGGGCAAATACTTTTTCCACATCAGCCTTTCGAATGTATGTGTTTTATATACAATTACTTACATGTGTAATAAATTCATTATATGACAGTGATTGAGTTTCCATTAGCATACATATAAACAATGTCATGTTTTCCTGACTACACAGGGCAGTTGTAGCCTAGTGGTTAAGATCCTGGACTACTAATCGAAAGGTCACTGGTTCAAGCCTCACCACTGCCAGATTGCCACTGTTGGGCCCTTGAGCAAGGCCCTTAGCCCTCAATTGCTTAGACAATATACTGTCACAGTACTGTAAGTCGCTTTGGATAAAAGCGTGTGCTAAATGCTGAAAATGTAAATGTAATTATATAAAGGAAATTATATGCTTTGTAGCAACAGTTTACAGAAGGTCATTTCCTGTTCCAGCATGACAGTACCCCTGTGCACAAGCAAGCTCGATAAAGACATGATGAAAAGCTCAGTTTAAAGAAACTCCTGAAAAAGAGTCCTGACCTCAGCCCCATCATCAGTTGAACATCAGTTGAGTCTTTCTTGACCCACATCAGTGCCCAGGCGTACGATGCTTTTTTTCACTGAATGGGCACAAATCCCACAGACATAATTCAAAGTCTTGTGAGAAGCCTTCTCAGACTAGTGGCTATTATAGCTTTTTGAAATGAGATGTCCAGCCTTAGAAACCTTAAGTTATAAAGTGGTTCAACAAATTATTGACTCTGGTTAAGGTGGGGAGGGGGTGAATACTTATTCAGCCAACAAATGTCTGCCCTCACATTGTGCACATTAAAATCAGACATTAAATCATTTACATAAGAAAAACTTAATCAAATTCGTTTTATTTAAAGCAATGTAAGACAATGGGACAAAGCTTGTGTGTGTACGTTTTGGGGAGGGGGGGCAGGTAGGGGGTGTGAATAGTTGTGAATGTAAGTCTCTGTATGTAAGTCTTTCTTCTGCACTCATGGATTCAATAAATAAAGTTTATATCCATAAATCATTCTATATGGCCAAAACTATGGACACCAGATCATGGAATCCTATTCCAAACCCTTTCTATACAGCTCTACTTTCCTTCGAAGGCTTTCCACAATCATCTGGAGCATTACTATGAGATTTCCTGTCCAGTTACTTGAAAGATAATTTCTGATGTTAGGCATTGATGTTTAAAGAGACTAGCTAAAAATCCATGTTCCAATTCATCCCAAAGGTGCTGAAGGTGGGTTAAAACCAGGGATTGGTGCAGGCCAGCGGGGTTCCTCAATTCACCTGTTAGCATTAGGTGTGGCTGAAACACCTGAGCTGAATAATTAGGAGGAGTGTCCACATACTTTTGTCAATATAGTGCGTATAGACACATATACAGAGCCTTATGTCATAAAACCCAGGCTGTGTTTGTCTTAGGCTCATCAGCATGACTATAAATGAAGAACTGTTTAAATTTATGAGCCCTGTTTTAGATTTTGGGATTGCACACGCCAGATGTCGGGGGGTAAGATGTTTGCAGAGGTGCAGTGAAGCGTGTGATGTAAAGCTGGTTAAAATGTGGAGTAAACACGGAGTAAAAATGGTACATTGTGGCTTTGTGTGTTTACAAAGCGAGCAGAAGATCTACAGCTCGGTTTGTTCTTCTCAAACACTTCAGTGCTCCATAGAAACTGCAGCAGCAACTTTATTAAAGCCTGATGGTGCATTGATAAGGCTGACGGGTGCAATCTGCCCCCCTTTCTTTGATCTTTTATTATTCTGAGGTTGGTAGATGGCATGACAGAGCTAAATTGCTCCTTTAATTAAAGCAATGCAGCAGAGGAAATTGGGCCGGCTGCAGAGATGGAGCTGCAGACAGTTGCCTGGAAACTCCAATCTGACTCACATTTATTCCAGATCAGAGTTTTCAGATAAAGTTTAATAAAAAATATTCATCCCCCCCACCCCCACAAATCCTTCCCTCCTTCCCCTCGTCCTTTCTTTCTGTCTCTGCCTGAATGAAAGCGTGGTGCCCATCTTCACTGGCTATGCCACAGAGCTTCACGCCGAACCTTCTGTTTAACATGTACCTCCCAGGTATTCTGCCTTTTCTGGTGTAAAATGGAAACTCTTTTAGAGGAAAAGGGTGTCAGAGAGGGGCAGATGTAGGTGGTGAGCTTGTGGATTGGGATGGGTGTGTTAGTGGTGCTGATGCTGCGCGGCTCCGGTTCTTTTGTCGGATGTCGGAAATCCTTTTTCCTGAACGCGCTTCCTGACCGCAGCAGCAAAAAGTTCCTCCCAGAAGGGGCACTTACTTATTCCACATCTCAGTCTTTCAGAGTGGATTCTGACATTTTAACCTAATATAAAACATTTTATTTTTTTCAAATGGACGTTTAGCCAAACGTTGTTGGTTCTTTTTGGACGCAAGTCTGTGTTTTAATAATGTCGGGACGTTTTTCTTACATTTTCTTTCTTAAATGTATAGACAATTTTACTTGTGCTTCATTTACTATTATTATTATTATTATTATTATTATTTGCTTAATCGGAATAATTTGCATTTTAAAGCATTTTAATTCGTATTTTTATATTTTGCCTCTTTTGCTTTTCTGTCTCCGTTTTCATTTTATTTATTGCTTACATTGCTGCACTCAATAGCATTATTAATGCTGTATTTATTATTTCTTTATTTCACATCTTTTTTTTTACATCAGAAAGATGTTTTCTTTTGTTATTTTATCCAGATTAATTTCATTTTAATCAGTATTTTTTGGATTTCTTTCATTCTGCACATCATCTCAGAATATTTCTTCTTGCTTTTGACCAGGACGTTTGAAACAAATAATTAGATAATAAATTATAACATTTATGATGTATTTATAATGTTCTACTTTTGATAGTTGTATTTTTAAAACCCGTTATCTCTGTTAATTTATTTGTAATGCTTTAGTCTGGTTATGGATTATTAAGACTGTCCACTTAAGATGGTATGAGTATTTTCAAATGGTTTTATTTCCCATAGTCGGGTTTCTTTTTGTGATATTTTAGTGCTTTTTTTGTTCTTCCACTTGACTGACACAAAGGTTTTGCATTATTCTTATTATTATTATTCTTGTTCCTTTATTCCCTATATTTTATTCATGAACATAATCTTATATTTAATGTTATTGTACTTTGTAATTATTTGTAATGTTGAGCGTTTTGCTTCATCACAATAATCTGTGTTTTTAGATCCAACAGAAAATGTGTTAAAGGAAAGTAAAAATTCCTCCTGGACCCCCATCAATGCAGGAGTACAAAAAGGTAAGAGAGCATTAAATATACATATAGAAATATTACTTTTGTACATATAAATTCTACAGATTTTTTTCATTATAAAGAAAAAGATCGATCTTTCACACAATTCTGTTTATTATATTTAAAGCTTCTGTTTCTTTATCTAAATCACATCGAACATTTGTCATGCGCACAGAATTTGTAGCGTTTCTACAGATTTACATTTTAGAAACTATTTCAACTAAAATAAATTAAATTGCACGTTTTTTATATCAGCGCTGAATCCACTTAGAAAAAAATATTAACATTTCGTATAATCGAAAACAAGCATTTTGATAATTATAAAAAGATAAAAAGATACATATAAAATCTAAATGTTTCAGTTAATAAAAGCCTAATTATTATTATTATTATTATTATTATTATTATTATATTTATGTATGAATATTAATCTAATAAACTGAGCAAAAACGAGATGCGACTTTTCACATATTATAAATACGAACAAATGCATTACGGTGATTTATTAAAAGTGTAAATAATAAAAAAATGATTACAATAAAAAACTGTCAACCAGAATAACACGTCTGAGTAAACGCAACATTAAAATATAATTAGAAATAAACATAACATAATTATTCCGTTTTTAATAAACACTTTTCAATAGAATGTTTAAACATTAATATTCATGGTGTAAAGAGATTTGGTACTGATATTGTCCTATTAAAAATATTTTTAATCACATTGAAAAAATGCATTAACAACAACAACAACAACAACAGTAATAATAATAATAATTTTAACGTTTAATCAATAAAATCTGAACAAATCTGAATAATTTTTATGCTATAGTTATTTAATAATTCTTCATTATTTTAAAGGTTTATGCCTCTAAAAAGATTCAACTCAGAAATAATAACATTAAGAATTAAAAACTAAATATACTAAATATTTTCAGAAATCATAAACTCTTTCATTTCTTTTTCCCACCAATGAAATAATAATAATTATATATTCGTAATTACTGATACTAAATTAAATTAAAAGTAACACAGTGTAATTTTATTATAATTCCCAAATACTTAAAAAGCGAATTTATTTTTTAAGATTAAAAATGGATTATTTTTATTACTGATTATTTTTGCTTCTATTGATTTATACAGTTTAATTAAACGTTTATTGAAAACACTTTTCTGTTCATATTTTTTATTCAAAGCAGCATCAAATAATCGTTTTTTTTTATTTGTGGATTTTCTTATGCACTATAAAACAAACACCGGGAACGACGGCTTTATTATGTATTTATGAAATTAAATAATAACACATTTGATGCTCTTCGTTTATATTGATTGATTTATTTAATTATTTACAAAAGAAATACTTTTTTTTAGTAAATAACATCATTTGAAAATTCCTACGAATTATTTAATATTTTTACTAATTAAGAATAATTCATGGATTATTTGTTCACTCACTTTATTTGCATGAAATGACCAAATGTATGTGGACACGTGTCTGTGAGAATCTGGGCTTATTTTTAAGGTTAGGCTTTAATGCTAAACAATAAGGTTTGGCTCGCAATTAAAGTTTCAGTTCATCCCAAATGTGTTCGGTGGGATTGTGGTCAGGGCTCTGACCACTGGTGTTCCTCCACACCAGAATTATAAACCCAGGTCATAGTTTATGGAGCTTATTTGGCACTCCAGCAGTGGCTGTGGCTGAAACACGTAAAGTCAGCCATAAGAAGGGATGTCCACATACTTTTGGTATCTATATATTTATTTATTAGGATTTTAACGTCATGTTTTACACTTTTTGGTTACATTCATGACTGTACAGGTAGTTACTGGTTACACAAGATTCATCAGCTCACAAGGTTATATCAAACACAGTCATGGACAATTTTGTATCTCCAGTTCTCCTCACTTGCACGTGTTTGGACTGTGGGAGGAAACCGGAGCTCCCGGAGGAAACCCACACAGACACGGGGAGAACATGCAAACTCCACACAGAAAGGAGCCGGACCTCCCCACCTGGGAATCAAACCCAGGACCTTCATGTTGTGAAGTGACAGTGCTACCCTCTGAGCCATCGTGCCACCCGGTACTCACTGTATTGTCTGTGTGCTTTTGTACAGGAAGTGGACAGATCCAGCTGTGGCAGTTTCTGCTGGAGCTTCTCTCGGACAGTTCCAACGTCTCGTGCATCGCGTGGGAGGGCGCGAGTGGCGAGTTTAAACTGACCGACCCGGACGAGGTGGCCCGGCGCTGGGGGGCACGCAAGAGCAAACCCAACATGAACTACGACAAGCTGAGCCGGGCCCTGCGGTACTACTATGATAAAAACATCATGAGCAAAGTTCACGGCAAACGCTACGCCTACAGATTTGACTTCCGGGGCCTGGCGCAGGCCTGCCAACCATCGTCTTCATCCACTGCTTCTTCCTCAACCTCGTC
Source organism: Trichomycterus rosablanca (assembly GCF_030014385.1). Taxonomy (NCBI): domain Eukaryota; kingdom Metazoa; phylum Chordata; class Actinopteri; order Siluriformes; family Trichomycteridae; genus Trichomycterus; species Trichomycterus rosablanca. The sequence goes on along the minus strand of NC_085999.1, from coordinate 36,699,244 downwards.
ATCCTCTGAGGCGCTGTATACTCTCCACACCAACTTCGCCTCGATTCCATTTTCAGGAATCTCCAAGCTGAACCTGGTGGCTCCCGGGGTGAGTCCTGCTGGGTTCCCGTACTGGACCGGGTCTGGTCCGGCTCTGTACCCGAGCCACAGCCTGCAGCCACCCGGGCATTTCAGTGCCGCCCATCTCAGCTGTGTGAACAACATCAACCACCTGAACAACCTCAACAATCACTATAATTGAGAGGGGCTGCTGGACTTAAATTCAATCTACTACAGCTGTGGTGTGAATAAGTAATTGCCCCCTCAGTTACTGCAGTTTTGTCATTGAGTGATTCAAGATCTTTGTGGACTGATACAGAATATTTGAATAGCTTTATTTAACACAGCTTCTCTGGTATTTTCTTAGCTCGTTGCCTGGTGTTATGGTAGAAACTTAAAGATGATGGAACCAGTTTGAGATCATTATCAGTGGTCAGTCATGGCCAAAAAGGGAAGCACATGTGTTCACCAGGCTTCGTTTTCAACTATGCTTACTTGGTGTTAGGCTGTTCCATCACACCACCAGAAGCAGGCTAAACTGTTAACATGAGGCAGGTCGAGTCTATAAATGAATGCGGTTGCTGGTTCGACTCCACAGTTATAAAGAGTGGTTGGTTCTAGTAACTTACTAAAGCGACTTACAGTACAGTTACAGTATACAATCTGAGCAATTAAGGGTTAAGGGCCTTGCCCAACAGCTGCAACCTGGCAGTGGTGAGGCTTGAACCAGCAACCTTTTGATTACTAGTCCAGTACCCTAACCACTAGGCTAACCACTAGGCCACTAGGCACTTGCCCATCTGGTAATTCTCCTTTCACCTCTGTCATCCACATGTATGCAGAACTGCAACTCACTGGATGTTTTTTTTCGTGTATAGTCCAAGGAGATCAGCAAACTCAAATTCAAACAGCCCATCTGGTACCAGTAATCATGTCATGCTCATATAGTGACTCATTGTTTTCCTTCAGTCTGATGTAAAGCTGAATTAAAGATCTTGATCTGTGTCTGTGGGCGCTCAGGTAGTGCAGTGGTAAAATACGTTACCTGCTACCACACTACTGCTGAGATCCGGGGTGTGAATGTAACAGTGCTATTGAATGGCTACACAGACACGATTGGCTGTGTCTGGGGGAGGAATGAAAAGCCGAAAAGCCTAGTTATTGGGAAGTGCACTTTTCAGTACGCTCGTAGTGCCAGTCCCAAGTCTGAATAAAATGCAGAGGGTTGTGTCAGGTGCCAGATATGCCAGGTATGTGGACTGTGGTGATTCCTACATTGTGCCACTGTCACATGACTGGCTGATTGGAGAATGCTGATTGGATTACAGGCATGGCTGTGTGCATTGAGCTAAATTGGCTTACCAAATTATTTTGGTTTACTGGTTGATTAAGTAACCAAGGGGGCATTTACTTTTGTTTTTACAGGAGTGATATGTGTGTTGGACAACTTTGTTCTTTAAATAAATTAAGCTGTTTTTAATCAAGTTTTTGATGTAGTGAAATTATTTTCGGAGGTAATCACACACACCCTTGTTTCCTTTACTTGATTTCTAGCTCTATTCTTTCAGGATGTGAGGGTAGGAAACGAGGCTGATCATATTTGAGGGGTCCTCGTCCTCGTTAGCAAATCTTGACTTCAAAGTGACGTCACATAAACAAATTATTAATAAATTAACATGAATTGAAGTGTTACATCTACTAATAAATCTGAAAGGACCTCGTTTGGACCCAACAGCTCCAGACGTGAGGCTGAAGAATTTCCTGCATTGAGCGCTAGAACATTAAAAGTTCTACATAAGTTACACTGGTGTAGAAGACTGTACCTCCTGGTTCCTTTCGCTCACTTGAACTGGACACATACACTATTTGGCCAAAAGTATTTGGACACCTTACGATGAGCTTGTTGGGAACCCCATGTCAAAAGCAAATGGTAGTAAAATAGTGACATCTATGTGATCTTTTCAGATACAGTATAACAGCAACCATTCTTCTGAGAAGGCTTCTCACAAGATTTTGAAGTATGTCTGTGGGAATTTGTGCCCATTCAGTCAAAAGAGCATTTGTATGGCTGGGCACTGATGTTGATCAAGAAAGCTTCAATTGATGTTCCAGTTTATTCCAAAGCTGTTCAGTGGGGTTGAGGTCTGGACTCTGGAGTTTCTTTAAACTGAGCTTTTCTTCATGTCTTTATAGAGCTTGCTTTGTGTACAGGGGCACAGTCATGCTGAAACAGGAAAGGGCCTTCCCTAAACTGTTGCTGCAAAGTTGGAAGCATAGCATTTGATTTATTACACCTGTTAGAAGTTGTTATGACTGAAACACATTAATTAAATAAAGCTAGAGAACTAATTTATTTTACATAGATTTATGACCAACAATGGCATCATCCAGCACTTCATCATGAACTTTTTGTACATGTGCTGAAATTTTGGTGCACGTTTTCTGTAGAACCTATTAGATTAAGATAGGCATCATCCATAGTGAAATCATGGTGTAGATCTTTTCTTTCTGTACATTTCTCTGATTCCTGCATAATCTCTGGCAGTAGTTAACCCGGCTTCTCCCGAGTAAGAGCACTCATGTTTCTCTCTGTTCTGATCTGAAGCTTAGCTGAATCTTAGCTGAAGAAGCTTAGATAAGGAGGGTTTGCATGAGTGTTAGAGTTAATCTTTACTAATCCAAGTTTAGCTGCTGTTACGTAACTGACTACATGGAAGAAAGGGTTCAGTGAATCTTCTCAGATTCCTCCAAAAACATAAAGTGGAAAAAAACTGCAGGTTCTTGTGACATACTGGAAAAAATCTGGAGGTTCTGGCCTACATGTCCCAAGAGTTAATACTTTTTTAAGTAAATGTGCATTTTATCTCTAATAAAAATAGATCTGACATGCACTTAATAATAAACAGGTCCATGAAGTCAGTTACAGACCAGAAAATAAGAAATGATAAACATACAAATTGTAATACAACTTTTTAGATTAGATTAGATTCAACTTTGTCATTGTGCAGAGTAAACAAGTAAAAAGCCAACGAAATGCAGTAGCATCTAATCAGAAGTGCAAGATAGAGATTATTTACATATATTACAGTTAAAGTGCAGAAGTGACCAGATAAGTGAAATGAGAACACATAAGAATATTAAACAGATGATGTTGGTATTAAACAGATAATGATGATTGTACAGTGTATAGACTAATATGTATTTACAGAGTAATGGAAGGTGACTAAAGTGGATACATGAATGGGTAATGAATTAGAATATAGTATATAAGTATAGCAGATATATACAGTATATACATTATTGTTGTGCTGGTGTAAACAGTGCAATAATGCCATGTGCAAAATACTGATGGTATATACAGGTGAGATGATACATGTGTAAAAAGTACAGAGTTCAATGTGGTACAAAGTGCCGTGATATTTTTACACTGGTGTGCTAGAGTTTAGCAGGGTAACAGTCTCAGGAAAAAAGCTCTTCCTGAGTCTGCTGGTACGAGAGCGGAGGCTCCTGTAACGTCTGCTTTTGGTACCACTTCTACAACAGAAACTTGTGATTTGGCTCATTAACATGGTTCTTTCTATTTACAATTTTAAGGATTTATTACCATATAGAAGAACTTTGTAGTTCTACAATTACTGACTGTAGTCCATCTGTTTCTCTACATGTTTTGTTAGCCCCCCTTTCATGCTGTTCTTCCATGGTCAGGACCCCCACATGACCACTACAGAGTAGGTATTATTTAAGTGGTGGTGGATCATTCTCAGCACTGCAGTGACACTGACATGGTGGTGGTGTGTTAGTGTGTGTTGTGCTGGTATGAGTGGATCAGACAGCAGCGCTGAAGAAGTTTTAGAACACCTCACTGTCACTGCTGGACTGAGAATAGTCCACCAACCAAAAATATCCAGCCAGAGGCGCCCCGTGGGCAGCGCCCTGTGACCACTGATGAAGGTCTAAAAGATGACCGACTCAAACAGCAGCAATAGATGAGCGATCGTTTCTGACTTTACATCTACAAGGTGGATCAACTAGGTAGGAGTGTCTAATAGAGCGGACAGTGAGTGGACACAGTATTTAAAAACTCCAGCAGTGCTGCTGTGTCTGATCCACTCATACCAGCACAACACACACTAACACACCACCACCATGTCAGTGTCACTTCAGTGCTGAGAATCATCCACCACCTAAATAATACCTGCTCTGTGGTGGTCCTGTGGGGGTCCTGACCATTAAAGAACAGGGTGAAAGCAGGTTAAAAAGGTATGTAGAGAAACAGATGGACTACAGTCAGTAATTGTAGAACTACAAAGTGCTTCTATATGGTAAGTGGAGCTGATAAAATGGACAGTGAGTGTAGAAACAATGATTACAGAGAACAGACCTAAAACATTTCTACAAAAATGAAGTACAGTACACCGATCAACCATAACAGCGTGTCTGTTCAGTGGAACTAGAACATAAAGAGATTAGGACCAATTGTACTAAAAATACCAGTCTTTATTTACCACCTGAAGTTCAGACGTCAGATGTTATTTGTAGTAAGAGTTCAAAGCTTGATGTCTTTACACTAATTACCGACTTACTAGTTTGTTTTAAACTCAGATTTGAATAACTGTGTGAGACTGTAAGACTGTCACGATGACATGGAGTTTTAATGCAAAGCATCTGAAATATACGTGACAAAATAAATCTCTGCTCTGTGTTTCCATCCACCAACAACAATCTATAAAAATATAGAACATTATAAATAAAGAATACTTCAGAGTAAATGACATTTTGTACAATTTCAGTGGTTCTTATCACCACCTTTCTTTACCTCCCCTTCGCTTTTGAGTTCTTGGAAAACCTCTACAAAGAAACGCTGGTCCATATGAATCCTGAGCATTTTGGAACTGAGCTTATCGATGATATTCAGGGCCTGCTGCCAGAACACGTCCTTATTACCTTCTGCAATGAAGGGTGTGAGCGGGTAGGAAATTTCATTCCCCAGGTAAGAGTAGGTGAGGTACAGGCAGGTCAGAAACACACCGTGGAGCTCGACTGGACTCTCGATGTCTTTGCTGACAGTTTCCCTGCAAAGCAAGTAGACGAAGACCAGGCTAGGTGCGGTGATGAAACCTTGTTCCTGCCAGCCTTGCAACAAAAGAGATCGGTCTACATTTCTGAACCAAGCGATCACCTCGTTCGCGGTTAGATCCGTGATTTTAAGGCACCGAGACCGAATGAATCGACCCAAACAGAGCAGAAGTTCGCAGGAGGATGCTTGGACGATGACGTGAACCGGAGACGTGATGACCTGCTGGCTTTGTTGCTTCTCCGTCTGGTTGATCTGCTTTTCGACTGGAGGTTCCCGTTGTTCCAGCCTTTGAGATGGAACCACATCCAGGTTCTCAGTTTTATTCTTAGTTTTATCTGTGCATTTCTTTACATCCGTCTGAGCTTGTACAGGATGTGGGTTCACCTTTATGCCATTTTTATGCTTGACCAGCTTTAACGCAAAAGTCGAAATGATTACCCTTGGTTTGCTTAGGCTTCTAATCCTGGTTTCTTCTTCTTCAATCAGTCTGTGTTCCCTCCCTAATGAGGGGGAGATGGACAGCACCGTGCCCATTAATTCCACAGCATACAACCAAAAACTAGAGAAAAAAATCAAACTAGAATCCAGTCAGACTGAAACTCTGAGAGAATGGTGTCCACGCAAACACAAGCCCTCTACAGCAATGCAGGTCGACTCCTCTATTAATCCCACCAGGACTGAGCCGTAAGGAAGATCGACAATGGCACTGAACCAATTGTACACCAGCGATTACACAAACACTTGAGCAAGTCCTGTTTTAGCCTGAAAGAGCTTAATTTAGCTTGTGTTCCACTAAGGTGAGCCACTAATCCTTAACCAAAGCAGCTTCAGGTAAACACTCCGTCTTTGGTTCATCATTGTTTATTACATAATAACAAGAGTCAAGAGGACAAATGTATGTAATTAGTCAAAACACAGACTTATGATATATACACTATATGGCTAAAAAAATTGGATACCTCACCATAAGCTTGTTGGACATCCTTTTTAAAACACAAATTGTGTTAGTAGAGCTATACCAACAGCCGCTCTCATGAGAAGGCTTCCTACAAGACTTTGGAGTAGGTCAGTGGGAATTTGTGCCCATTCAGTCAAAAAGCATTTAAATAGCTAGGCACAGATGTTGGTCAAAAAAAAAAATATATACACCGATTAGGCATAACATTATGACCACCTCCATGTTTCTACACTCACTGTCTATGTTATCAGCTCCACTTACCATATAGGAGCACTTTGTAGTTCTACAATTACTGACTGTAGTTCATCTGTTTCTCTACATACTTTTTTAGCCTGCTTTCATCCTGTTCTTCAGTGGTCAGGACCCTCACAGGACCACTACAGAGAAGGTATTATTTAGGTGGTGGATGATTCTCAGCACTGCAGTGACTCTGACATGGTGGTGGTGTGTTAGTGTGTGTTGTGCTGGTATGAGTGGATCAGACACAGCAGCGCTGCTGGAGCTTTTAAACACCTCACTGTCACTGCTGGACTAAGAATAGTCCACCAACCAAGAACATCCAGCCAACAGCGCCCTGTGGGCAGCGTCCTGTGACCACTGATGAAGGTCTAAAAGATGACCAACTCAAACAGCAGCAATAGATGAGCGATCGTCTCTGCATTTACATCTACAAGGTGGACCAACTAGGTAGGAGTGTCTAATAGAGTGGACAGTGTGTGGACATGGTATTTAAAAACTCCAGCAGCGCTGCTGTGTCTGATCCACTCATACCAGCACAACACACACTAACACACCACCACCATGTCAGTGTCACTTCAGTGCTGAGAATGATCCACCACCTAAATAATACCTGCTCTGTGGTGGTCCTGTGGGGGTCCTGACCATTGAAGAACAGGGTAAAAGCAGGCTAAAAAACTATGTAGAGAAACAGATGGACTACAGTCAGTAATTGTAGAACTACAAAGTGCTCCTATATGGTAAGGGGAGCTGATAAAATGGACAGTGAGTGTAGAAACAAGGAGGAGGTTTTAATGGTATGGCTGATCGGTGTATATATATATATATATACAGAACAGTACTGTATTTCACTTATTCATATTCATTTTACAATCTAACACTGAAACTCTTGTAGAACAAGTGTTGATCTTCTTATCCTGGTTCCTTTAAAGGTTCCTTCCTTTAGCATTTCAGGGTTTTTGTTCCTTCCACTGCTGACAGGGTTTTGACTGGGATCTCTGTAATGCTGATGTGACAGATTATATAGAAACTGAAATAAATATGTTTAGAAACACAACGTGTAGTTTCATTCAGGATAGAGATTTTATCTCTTTTCCAGAAGATGGCGCTGTTGTCTATGTTACCAGATTGGAACAAACTGCGTAAAGATTTAAATGCTTATTATGCTTAAACTAAATAAAGCTGAGTAAACTTAAAGATTTCTGTTTTACCAGAGCTTTCATAAATATTAAATTTTTGTAAATATTTATTTCATTTTGTTACCATTATCAGAATTGCTTTGTTGTGTCAGTATGGAAAGAGATGCTGTACGTTTAAACACAGTTGCTAACAACAGTAGCGTGCTAGCTAATCTTTAATACAACGTCTTCGACACCAACCATAAATTAATTAATAAAAACAAAGAAATTCCTCTTAATTATTCAACCACACCCCGAACATGACACGATTCCTTCATAAGGCATTTTGAAGTCATCATTTATTCACACATACCTAGGAGTCATTTTACCTACTGGCATGTTTTTGGTAAGTGTAGTCCACACAGACAGTGACTGCTGGCCAGTATTAAACCTGGGGTGGCATCTCCAGTGCCACCATGCCACTCGATACCCCAGGTTTACTTTATAAAATAGTTGCTAAGTGTAAATATGGGGCAGATAAATATTATAAAATCTAATGACCTTGGGGTAAGACCAGAACCAGAACCAGAACCTGGCTGAGGGGTGCGTACTCCAGAGGGGAAAATATTTTACTACTGCCAGGATCAACAGATTAAGAAACACCGCCAACCAAAATCCCGACTCTGCAGATACATCAATTTCCCACAATACATCACTTTCTCCCAAAACAAACCCCAGAACTCACTGGGATGTCCGAAGTTTGGACGGAAAGGTTCAGATAATCAGTGCTTCGTTCTGGTGGTAACCTGTACAGTCTGGTTTATGTGATCATCACGTCAAGTCCTGTGGTTTTACATGACATTAATAAATGAGTGAGTGAGGTCAGAGCTACCATTAGGTAGATTCCTGCACTCTGGGTGATTTATTCTGCACCTTTGAAGTCTTCAGATTTATTTAAATAGCTGCCAAGATGTGAATAAAAGAACATCGGTGATGGAGAGCAGACCATTTACCACCCACTGCACCACTAATCCATTATACTACCATTATTCAATAAATCAACTTTATTTATCTGATGAAGACCAGGAGGAGGTTGAGGAGGTCGGTCGCCAGATAGAGTATACTGGCCATCATAGTCAACCCAGTAGATGGTGTCTACACAAGACAGTCCAGGGATTTCATTGGTTTCTGTATATGTTCTATGCTTTGAACAAAAAATGATTAGTGTCATTTAACTATGATGGCCTGATTTTACATAGCTGAAAATGATCAAGTACAGTTGGTGGTGATGGTCAACTTTGAAAAATAAGTCAATTAGCATCACCACCAAGCTACAATGGATGAAAGCCTTTATTTGGCCAGAAGCTACATATGGATGTAAAGCCTGGACACTGAAGAAAGAGGAAGAAAGATGCATTCTGGCTTTTGAGAACAAGTGCATCAGAAAACTGCTAAAAATCAGATGTGAGACAGAGGTGATGATGAATGAGCAAGTTTACAAGATAGCCAGAACAGAAAAGGAGCGACTAAACCACAATAAGCCCCGCAAATTATGTGAATTTGGGTGTGTGATGACACACTCACATGACAAAAATACAGGCAGTGTTATGACAGGACTTGTGGGAGGACAAGACGAGGAAGACCAACACTCACTCACTCACTCACTGTCTTAACCGCTTTTCAATGGGCGCAAGGCACACAGTAACACCCTGGACGGGTGTTACACACACACACCTATTCACCTACAGGGCAATTCAGTGTCTCCAATTAACCTGACTTCATGTTTTTGGACTGTGAGTGGACACTGGAACTCCCGTAGGAAACCCACGCAGACACGGGGAGAACATACAAACTCCACACAGAAAGGAACCGGTCCGCCCCGCCTGGGGATCGAACAAAGGACCTTCTTGCTGTGAGGCGACAGTGCTACCCACCGAGCCACAGTGCCACCCGGAAGACCAACAATAAGATAGATTAACAATCACAATACAGATTGAATCATCGGGGTCAGAACTGGCAAGTGACAGAGGGCACTAGACAAAGCTGACCCATATGTGCGGCCAACCATTGCAAAGCGATGATGACGAAGTGATGTGACGTGACAGTTCAGCTTCACCAAAAGCAGTCTACTGTATATTGATAAGACTGCTTCTGGTGAAAATCAGTCCTTAAATTATTTTAAGGAAATGTTGCAAGACCAGGTGCACCCTATGGTGCAAGCACTCCTTCCTAATTTCCATATTCGAGAACAAAAAACCCTGTACATCCTGCAAAAATTATTCTAGTGGTTTGATAAACGTCAGGATAAATTTGAGCTGTTTCTGTGTACCAACTTTACTTGAAGTGACACTGAGATCCTTACAAGGAGAAGTGGATGGAAGATGGGATGTATACAAAACTAACAGCATCAGCAGCAGCATTAACAGCACACACAGTTTGTTTTAATGCACAGCCTGTTCACCAGTTGCCAATACTTGATCCTTAAGTATAGTGCAGATGACTCCACTGACCACCAGAGGGCGACTCTGATTCCAGTTGACTGTACTGGCCGGACAGCTTCTAGTCTATCTGCTACAGTATGAGGTCTCTGTTTTCAAAGCACCAACAATAAATTTCATAAAATTCAAATACCCGGCATAATCCAAGGATTTAGGTCCTACTGCACTGACGATGTGATCAAATGTAAGATTCAGATCTACTAGATTTGTCCAGTCTTAAATGAATTGGAAACTGCTAAAGCTATATAGATAATTCTGTCCCCAGTCAAGCAAGCTTTACATTTCCATGGGCTTAAAGATTGCACTTCTAGAAAGAAGCTTGTGCTCCCATTCTTCCATTTCTTTATGATCAGGGACAACCTTCAATCAAGCTTTAAGGTGCTAACTTTTAAACAGGAGCTGCTTTCAATGCATGACAGCCTCTGAGCCAATGTCATCGTTAAGCACACTTGACTGTGGACACTGACAAGTGTCCGGTGTTCCAGCGACTCCAGTGTTTCAGCAACTTCTGATTCATGACAGACCTGGGCCTTTTTAGGTTGTTTGTGAAATACTGATGACCGATTATGAGTTTTGTTTTCTTCACAGTCCTTGGAAAAGTAACCAATGTTCCATGTACTTATGTATGTCTGTGTACTATTTATTTGGGCACAGATAAGTCATGATAACTACTGAGGAAATAGAAGGACATGCCACAAAGTTAAATGACATTATAGAACTTTCTACACCATAACATCTATCATCTACGTTGCTACAACAAGTTGTAATATTTTGACTTTTGTTTTGAACAAAGACGTTCCCTTCATTCAGTCACAGAAAAAGAAGCCATTGCAGAAGTCATATAAATCCCAAGGCTGCCACAACATCACAACAAATGTTTGTAAACTTTTGACTAAGACCTTAAAGACTAAGAGGGTCATTTCTTATGATAAGAGCTCTGACCAGAGCATCAGATCAAAGCTTCAGTAGTTGTTCTACAGGATGGGAGTGTTGGTGTGAGTCATGACCCACTCATGCTGAGAACACTTCAGTCATCAGCTCCATCAGAACATCTCATTACGCCGTTATGAAGAGAGGTCAGTCCTTACCTAACGACCTGTTTCACTCAGCCTGCGGTCACACTCAGCTCCGAAATCAAAGGTCATTACTGACAACTGCCCCCCATTTACCCCTCTCTGTTTCACATCTTACCTCCACGAAGAGCCAGACTGCTAAATTGAAGGCTTTCAGACGATCTCATAGACGGTCTCTTATTTCAGGGAGATGATTTGAGGCTATATCAGGATAAATGTAGAGGAATTAAACTGTTGTGTGACAGTGATTGGACAAATTGTTTGGTCTGATGGTCTGATCGGCCCACGCAAAATTAAACAGTGACCCTATGAGAACATCGTCTCTCCACCTGGTCTGGATCTGGTCTGAAATACCCGTTGTCCCATTACCAGATTTTCCCAACATATGAAATGGGTCTCATTCTAAAAAAACACTTGAGCTCAAGTCACCATATACACCGACCAGGCATAACATTATGACCACTGACAGGTGAAGTGAATAACACTGATTATCTCTTCATCACGGCACCTGTTAGTGGGTGGGATATATTAAGCAGCAAGTGAACATTTTATCCTCAAAGTTGATGTTAGAAGGAGGAAAAAATTGGGGGCCAAATTGTGATGGCTAGACGACTGGGTCAGAACATCTCCAAAATTGCAGCTCTTGTGGGGTGTATCTATTAAAAGTGTTCCAAGAAAGGAACAGTGGTAAACCGGTGACAGGCTCATTGTCGGCCAAGGCTCATTGATGCACGTGGGGAGCAAAGGCTGGCCCGTGTGGTCCGATCCAACAGACGAGCTACTGTAGCTCAAACTGCTGAAGAAGTTAATGCTGGTTCTGATAGAAAGGTGTCAGAATACACAGTGCATGGCAGTTTGTTGCATATCACCAGTCAGGGTGCCCATGCGGACCCCTGTCCACCGCCAAAAGTGGCAACAATGAGCATCGGAACTGGACCAAGGAGCAATGGAAGAAGGTGACCTGGTCTGATGAACCCTGTTTTCTTTTACATCACGTGGATGGCCGGATGCGTACGGTATTCACAGATGGCTGTCGCCTTTGCCATAATTTATAAAACGTTATTGCGTTTCAGTATGTCAGTCTAAATAAATGTAACAAAGCCATTTTAATTTTAAAAAGTCTAAAAAGAACCGAAGTTTTAAGAAGAAACTTGGCACTAAATCTAGTAAATGTAAATGCTTGCTCCACACCTACACCCCTAGGTATTGAAAGTTACACTGTGCCCTATGTATCTTTCCTCTGCTCGTGCTAGCACCTCAACCAGACGACCAGACCAGAATCGCTCTCTCAGCGACAATAAGGCTATATCCTATTTGACCCTCCCAGTTGTGTCTGTTGAGTGCCTGGTCAGGCTGGTAGCACTAATGAGAGTAAAATCCAGGAGCTTGAACCGTCCATGGTGGAGAGCAAGCATATCAGACTTCTGCACCAATCAAATGGCAAGGTTAGTAAACATTTAATGTTCAATATTTGAAGTGATTTTGATGCTTTTCATGAGTGAGTAAAGTGAAGGGTCTTTATCTTAATCCTCGCTGTAGTTTTACTCTGTATTCCACTGAAGCCGGTGTACAGTTTGTACAGTTTGAGTTATATTTGTAATAAAGTGAACATGTGAGAAAGATTAGCGTGAGTGCAGATTGCTCCGCAGGCTTTGTACAGACCACACATCTCTCACTGATCCATTCGGAGCGTCACTGAGATCACAACATCTGCTGCTGTGGTCAATATGGGTAAAACGAAAATCTGGATTATATTTGCTTTATTTAGACCTGTGTGAAGCAGCAGCAGCAGAAGCAGCAGCAGCTCAGACTGCAAAGTTCAACCATCTCACTACACTATTAACAAACATCTGGAAGTAACAGGAACTCTTCTGAGAACTTAAACTGGGTTAAATAAGATCAAACATGGCAAATTGGTAAATAACAGGTCAGTTCCTGAACCATTGATGTGTAATCCAATACTAAATGTACACTTTTAGAAATGCTTTCCACAAGATTTTTACACATTTAGTCAAAAGATCACTTGTCAGTGCTCAGTCAGTGGCACTGGACAAACGACCTGGCTTACAGTTGGTATTCCAATTCATGCCAAAGGTGTCTAATAAGATAAAGGGTCAGGACTGTGCACACCAAACTAAACCTGGTCCAATTAGACAGTGTCTTTATGAAGCTTGGTTTGTACATAGTGGTATAGTCATGCTGGAACAGAGAAGGGCCTTCCCTAAACTGTCAGAAAATTGGACACATATAATTTATAGAATTGACCTCAGCCACGGAGTGGCACAGTGGCTCAGTGGGTAGCACTGTCACCTCACAGCAAGAAGGTCCTGGGTTCGATCCCCAGGCGGGACGGTCCGGGTCCTTTCTGTGTGGAGTTTGCATGTTCTCCCCGTGTCTGTGTGGGTTTCCTCACACAGTCCAAAAACATGCAGTCAAGTTAATTGGAGACACTGAATTGCCCTATAGGTGAATGTGTGTGTGTGTGTGTGTCTGCCCTGCGATGGACTGGCGCCCCGTCCAGGGTGTTACTGTGTGCCTTGCGCCCATTGAAAAGCTGGGATAGGCTTCAGCACCCCCCCCTCCCCACAACCCTAACTGGATAAGAGGTTAAGACAGTGAGTGGGTTACCTCAGCCCCATAGAATAGCTTTGAAATGAACTGGAACATGAATTGAGGCTTTCTTGACCAACATCAGTACCCAGCCATACAATGCGTTGGACTGAATGGGCACAAATTCCCACAGACATACTTCAAAGTTTTGTGAGAAGCCTTCTTAAAAGAGTGGCTGTTGTTATAGCTGAAAAGATCACACTAGAGTATGTTAATATCATTTGTTTTTGAAATGGGATGTCCAACAAGCTCATGGTCAGGTGTCCCAATACTTTTGGCCATGGAGAGTAGATTGTATTCAGATTCCCGTTTGTTCCTTATATTTTGTCCAAGCCTGTAGAGAAGTCAGAACAAGTGTAAAGCAGGTTTATTTGAAATATTTAGACATGTTTATAAAAGGATCTGTCACTGAAATCAATCAGTCAGACAGAACGACAGAGAATAAAGGAATCAGAAAACAATAAACGTCAGTCACGATTATAAATACTGACATAAAAGACGACCCAGTGACGATCTCTCCACCCTCCAATCGGTGAAGTAATACAATAACTTACCTGACAGGTGAGTGACAGGTGAATATCTCAGCCATTTTGTTCCGATGGTGATGATGGAGTGGTATTGTGGTGCAACTGATCAAACTTGCCGGGCTACATGTTAAGGTTTTTTGTTGTACCTGTGCCAGGTAAATAAGGAATGCGTCTCATAGGCAACTACAGCTGCATTTCCGCTCGTGTTTAACACGGACCTGTCCCATCATGCACCGTGGAGTCAAAAGTTCATGGACAGAACCGGCATGGCTTCTGATGGAAACAGGTAGAGGACCTGAGTAAATGTGGATTATTAAACACAGCCAAGCCTTCAAAAAGCAAATCTCACTCTTTCCATCAAAGTCAGGCAGTCACATTAAAATTTCTACAGGAACACTACACTGATCAACCATAACATTAAAACCACCTCCTGATTTCTACACTCACTGTCCATTTTATCAGCTCCACTTACCATATAGAAGCACTTTCACCCTGTTGTTCAATGGTCAGGACCCCCACAGGACCACCACAGAGCAGGTATTATTTAGGTGGTGGATCATTCTCAGCACTGCAGTGACACTGACATGGTGGTGGTGTGTTAGTGTGTGTTGTGCTGGTATGAGTGGATCAGACACAGCAGTGCTGCTGGAGTTTTTAAACACATCACTGTCACTGCTGGACTGAGAATAGTCCACCAACCAAAAATATCCAGCCAGCAGCGCTCCGTGGGCAGCGCCCTGTGACCACTGATGAAGGTCTAGAAGATGACCGAATCAAACAGCAGCAAAGATGAGCGTTCGTCTCTCTGCTCGTCACGGTATTTCAAAACTCCAGCAGCGCTGCTGTGTCTGATCCACTCATACCAGCACAACACACACTAACACACCACCACCATGTCAGTGTCACTGCAGTGCTGAGAATGATCCACCACCTAAATAATACCTGCTCTGTGGTGGTCCTGTGGGGGTCCTGACCATTAAAGAACAGCATGAAAAGGGGCTAAAAAAGCATGCAGAGAAACAGATGGACTACAGTCAGTAATTGTAGAACTACAAAGTGCTTCTATATGGTAAGTGGAGCTGATAAAATGGACAGTGAGTGTAGAAACAAGGAGGTGGTCATAATGTTATGCCTCATCAGTGTATGTCACATTCATTGTCTGTTTTACCACCGCTTTATCCTGGTCTGGGTTGCGGTGGTGTAATTCACTAGGTGAAGGGTAGGAAACAACCTGGACAAGTCACCAGTACATCACAGGGCACACACACACACACACACACACACACACACACACACACACACACACACACACACACACACACACACACACACACACACACACACAGGGCAATTTTATATCTCCAATTAACCTGACTGCATGTTTTTGGACTGTGGGAGGAAACCGGAGCTCCTGGAGGAAACCGACACAGACACGAGGAGAACATGCAAACTCCACACAGAAAGGACTCAGATCAGTCCACCTGGGAATCGAACCCAGGACCTTCTCGCTGTGAGGTGACAGTGCTACCCACCGAGCCACCGTCCAGGAACTCAGAAGAACATCTGAAGAACTGTCTAAAGAACTTAAGTCTTGAGCCTTAGCTAAGGTTAGTGTTCATGGGATTCAGGGTAGCATGGAACAGTTTAGGGAAGGTCCAGTCCTGTTTTAGCATGACAGCATGGTTGATACTTGCTGTCTGGAATCTGTTTCATTAAAAACATGTTCAGAGGAGGTCTGAGGAGGAAAAGTGAACATTCAGACGCTTGCATTCCTGCACCAGGTGAAGATTTTGGCTCCAGGCAAGAACTGTATGAATCTTTAAGCCAGTGAACGCTCCATTACCGTTTCTGTTCTTAGGAAGCGCGTTTATTTGTTTTGTACACCAGCGCATAACACCGTTCTCCTTTAGAATTACAGCCGCTTTTGTCCGAACGAAGCGCATTTGTGTTGCTTTGGTTGGTGGTTTTTGTATTCCAGCTCATCATCGCCTGTTTCATCCGGAATTAAAGCCGTTCTTCTGTGACTACCAGCAGAAGCGCCGGTGAATCCAACATAAACATCATCTCCAACTCATCTTGTAAAGCTAAGTATATTACTTTGTTACTATGGCCCCAGCAGGAGCTTTGTATCCATGTTCCGAGTGTAATATGTTCAGTTATTCCTTCTCCGTGTTTAGTGATAACTTTACATGTGATAAGTGTAGATTAGTTGTTAGTCTAACGGAGAAGATCTCAGTGTTAGAAGGGCGCATTCGGGCGTTAGAACAGACTACTACTAGTGAGGACTTAGATTCAGCTGTAGCAGTCCCGAATGCCAGCAGTTCAGGTATAGAACCCCAGACTCCGGCATTAGAGCCCTCACAGCGGGGCGACTGGGTGACGTCTCGGCGACATAGTCGTAGGGAAAAGCACCGACCATCTCAGTTGCACGTGTCCAACAGGTTTTCCCCACTCAGTGAGCCACCCGCTGAGAAGCCTGTTAATGTAAGTGCTCTGGTTATAGGAGATTCTCAGCTCCGACACGTGCGTATTGCAACCCCCATAGAGACACCAGCAACCATAGTCACTTGTATTCCGGGGGCCAGGGCGCCTGACACCAGAGCAAACCTGAAAGTGCTGGCTAATGCTAATCGTAGATTTTCGAAGATTGTTATCCACGTCGGCACTAATGATGTTCGTTTACGGCAGTCTGAGGTTACTAAGAGTAATGTTAAAGAGGTGTGTGAGTTAGCTAGGTCGATGTCTGAGGCAGTAGTGTGCTCTGGCCCCTTACCGATTCGACCCAGTGGCGAAACCTACAGCAGGTTGTTGTCGCTAAACCGCTGGATGTCTAAATGGTGCTCAGAAAACTGCATTGATTTTGTAGATAACTGGTCCACCTTTGAGGGAAGGCCTGGTCTTTTGAAGCGGGATGGTGTCCACCCCACGTGGGAGGGTGCTGCTCGCATTTCTTGCAGCATAGGTGACAGGCTTTACCACCGCGTTAGTGTAGCGGCAGATAGTGTTAAATGACTATCCAGAGCCAAGACCAGGCAGCAGACTAACAGGCCTAACCGACTGTCTGCGAGTCGCCATCGGACGTCACCTGGAATCCTTAGGTCACAAACCATTGAGACTGTGTCTGTTTACCGTGGCAGGTGTAAGCCAAAACAAAATCAAAAAGTATGTCATAATAACTTAATTAAAATTAATCTAAATGAGCATCATGAAAACCCTAGTAAAGTTAAACTAAAGTTAGGACTTCTAAACATCAGGTCACTTGCATGCAAAACAGTAATTGTAAATGAAATAATTACAGATAATTGTCTTAGTGCCCTGTGTTTAACCGAGACCTGGGCTAGACCTGATGAGTATCTAGGTTTAAATGAAGCATCTCCTCCGGGTTACAGTTATGAACATAAGCCACGTCTTAGCGGTCGTGGTGGAGGAATAGCCACAATTTATGATAAAGACATAGGTCTTACTGTAAAATCATCTCCCATAACAAACTCGTTTGAAGTTCTTATCTCTGACATAACCAATAAATGTTCATCTGATAAAAATAGTATGTTTAAACTGGTTACTGTTTATCGACCCCCTGGTCCTTACTCAGAATTTCTTAACGAATTTGCCGATTTTCTTTCTAAATTAGTCTTATCAACTAAGAAAGCTCTAATTGTTGGTGACTTTAATATTCATTATGAGGATAAGTGTAATCCACTCAAAATTGCGTTTGACTCTATTTTAGAATCTTTAGGCATCACCCAAAATGTAACAGGACCCACTCACCACTGTAAACATACCTTAGATTTAATACTTACTTATGGTATAAACATAGACAACCTGGAAATTATACCACAGAATGACTTAATCTCTGATCACTCCCTACTAATATATGAAGTGTCCCTGTCCAATAATATACAGCAACCAAATCGTTTTAAATGTAAGCGCACTATTACATCTGCAACTGCAGCAGCGTTCATAAACTGCCTACCAGAATTACCAAATATATCAGCATCAGAACCTAAAGAACTAGATCAGGCAACTCAAAACCTAGAGACCGTACTGCGCACAACCTTAGATAACGTAGCCCCACTTAAAACTAAACTGATTAGGGAGAAAAAACTTGCTCCATGGTACAATGACCACACATGCGCACTTAAACAAGCAGCACGGAAATTAGAACGTAAGTGGCGTCACACTACACTGGAGGTGTATAAGATTGCTTGGAAAGATGCTCTAACTGAGTATAAACATGCACTTATAAAAGCTAAATCTGTATATTATTCATCCCTAATAGAGAAAAATAAAAACAATCCTAGATTCCTTTTTGAGACAGTGTCCAAATTAACTAAAAACGTCAATGAAACTGAATCTAATATACCGCCTGACTGTACCAGCGATGATTTTTTAAAATTCTTTAATGACAAGATAGAAAAAATACGACTTCAGAGTCAGAGTGTGTCACTTGCCAATGTTAAGTATGGACTCACTCCGAGCAGCATTGGTGATAATAGTAACGAGTTAATCCAACTAAATTCCTTTAATCCAATCTCCCAAAATGAACTAACTGTGTTGATTAAATCATCGAAGTCATCATCGTGTATACTCGATCCTGTTCCAACTCGTTTACTTAAAGATTTACTCCCAGCTATTGTAGAGCCCCTGCTTACATTAATCAATGCATCCCTTAGCCTTGGGTATGTACCTAAATTGTTTAAAAGTGCTGTTATTAAACCCCTGATTAAAAAACCTAATCTTGATCCACATGTTTTATCTAATTATAGGCCAATTTCAAACCTTCCTTTTGTCTCAAAGATATTAGAAAAAGTCGTTTCCAAACAGTTATGTTCTTATTTGAATGAAAATTGTATTCATGAAAAATTTCAATCAGGATTTAGACCCAACCATAGTACCGAAACCGCATTAATTAGAGTAGTTAACGAGTTGTTAATGTCTTCTGATAATGGATGTGTCTCTTTTCTTGTTCTATTAGATCTTAGTGCAGCGTTTGATACGGTCGATCATAACATTTTACTGGAGAGGCTAGAAAATACAGTAGGTGTTAAAGGACTCGCACTCTCTTGGTTTCAATCATATCTGACTGACCGCTCTCAATTCGTTTATGTAAATAATAAATGCTCAGAAACTACAAAAGTAAAGTGTGGTGTTCCACAGGGGTCGGTACTTGGACCGCTATTATTTACACTCTATATGCTTCCACTAGGTGAAATTATTCATAAACATGGCATAAACTTTCACTGCTATGCAGATGACACACAGCTGTATATATCAGCCAAACCAAATGATACTGACACAATCAGTAAGATAGAAGATTGTGTAAACGACATAAAAAACTGGATGTCGTGTAATTTTCTTTTACTTAATTCAGATAAAACTGAGGTTTTACTTGTTGGCTTTAAAGCTGCAAGAGACAAGTTGTCTAACCTGGTGCTAAACTTAAACACGTTCTCTGTTACTCCCAGCCCAGATGTAAAAAACTTAGGTGTCACAATAGATTCAGATCTCTCCTTTGATACACACATTAATAATATTACTAGAGTTGCTTTCTATCATTTGCGTAATATCTCTAAAATAAGAAATATACTATCTGTTAATGACGCCGAAAAACTGATCCATGCGTTTATAACTTCTCGGTTAGATTATTGTAATGCTCTTCTAACTGGATGCTCTGGTAGATCCTTAAACAAACTCCAGTTAGTTCAAAATGCAGCAGCTCGAGTGCTAACTAGAACTAAAAAATTTGATCATATTAGTCCTGTTCTATCATCTCTACACTGGCTGCCAGTTAAATTTCGCATTGATTACAAAATACTTTTACTAACCTATAAAGCGCTACATGGTCTGGCTCCACAGTATCTGAGTGAGCTTATTAATTACTACAACCCAGCACGTCCACTTCGTTCACAAGATGCAGGGTTACTTATAGTTCCTAAAATTAAAAAGACCAAAGCTGGTGGAAGAGCGTTTTCTTACAAAGCTCCACAACTCTGGAATAATCTTCCTGCCTCTGTTCGGTATTCGGACACAGTCTCAATGTTTAAGTCTAAACTGAAAACATATTTATTTTCTCAGGCTTTTGATTAATATAGACAAAGGCGCAGAGCTTGGGGGTTCTTGGTCATAGAAACTTGTGGTGATCAGGGATGTTGGGTCGCTGTCGTTCTGCCTCTCTTGTCCAATCACTCTGGTTTGGGTAGGAGAGGTGGGCGCTGATGTCCTGTGAAAGCCTTCATGACCTTGTTACCTGCTCGCTCTCCCTTTTAGTTATGCTGTAATAATTAGGGCTGCCGGAGTCTAAAACTCTCTGTAAAACTGTTTGTCAACTAGCATTGTACATTATTAACTACATTCTCTGTTGTTTTACCCCGAGGGCATTCTGATGGAAACCTGTTTACCCGCCGAGGTTAAGGATTAAAGTCGAGACTGCCGGGACAACGATGCTGCTCCTGTCAGATGTGACGGGTCTGGAGTAATTGCAACGACAAGAAATCACTACAGACTTTATTGAAGACTAGAGCGGATAACAACTCTATTATTATTTAATTGTTTATTTATCTATTTATTACCACTGTATGACTTTTAGATCATTCAATTCTGTGTTTGTATGATTTGTGTAAATCGTGTATTTATTTAAAGTATCCTCCAGACCACCCAAGAAGGATGGGCCCTGTTGAGTCTGGTTCCTCTCAAGGTTTCTTCCTGTAATTTTCAGGGAGTTTTTCCTTGCCACAGTCGCCCTC
This sequence comes from Trichomycterus rosablanca, assembly GCF_030014385.1. Classification (NCBI taxonomy): domain Eukaryota; kingdom Metazoa; phylum Chordata; class Actinopteri; order Siluriformes; family Trichomycteridae; genus Trichomycterus; species Trichomycterus rosablanca. The sequence continues at coordinate 36,678,364 of NC_085999.1, read as the reverse complement.
GGCTTGCTCAACAGGGGTTTTTGTATCTGTTGGTCCTGGATTTTGTAAAGTTGCTTTGAGACAATGTATATTGTAAAAAGCGCTATATAAATAAAGTTGACTTGACTTGACTTGACTCCATTACCCCAATTATTATACAGCGCCATCCACACACACACACACACACACACACACACACACACACACACACACACACACACAGAGAGAGGTACACTCACACTAACACATATACAGTGATGCACGCAGACTCAAACACACAGATACACACACAAACTGGAACACACACACTGACACATACAGACACATACACAAACTGGAACACACACAGACACATACATAAACTGGAACACACACACTTGACACACACTCACAGGCACACTCATACTAATACATACACACTGATACACACAGACACACACAAACTGGAACACACACTGGAACACACACAGACACATACACAAACTGGAACACACACTTGACACACACTCACAGGCACACTCATACTAATACATACACACTGATACACACACAAACTGGAACACACTCTGGCACACACACAGACACACAAACTGACACTTACACACTGAGGTTCACATTGACACACACACAGTGACTCGTAAATGCTGACACACACACTGACACACACTCACAGGCACACTCATACTAATACATACACACTGATACATGTAGACTGATACACACAGACACACACACACAAACTGAAACACACACACACACTGACACACAGACTGACATACACTGTGACACACACCCCCACACACACACACTGACACACTAACTTATATACACTGATACACACAGACACACATACACTAAAACATACACACTGAAACATACACACTGACACATACACTGACACACACATAAAAGTACACTCTGACATACACACTCACACACACAGACAGGTACACACTGCCCCATATACACTGACATACACTATGACACACACCCACACCCACAGACACACACACTCACTGACACACACAGACAGGTACACACTGAAACATACACACTGACACATATACTGATGCACACAAAGGTACACACTCATACACAGTCACACACACACTGAAACACTTAAACTGACACACACACTAACACACACAGACTCACTGACGCACAAAGACAGGTACACACTGCTCCAAACACTGCCCCATACACAATAAAACTGACACACACTGACACATGCGCCCTGACGTTCATATTAGTACACACACAATGACACGTACACACTGACAAGCCCACTGACACATACATATTGACACACTCACAGCGATTTACATAAAAAAATACGCTGGTTCAAGACCCAAAGCCAAGCTGCCACTACTGGACTCTTGGATAGTTGCTTGCTCAGTATTTGAAGCTTTGAACAAAAACCTAGATGTGAATGTAAATGTGAGGTCAGGGCTCTATACAGGCCTCTAAAGTCCCTTCACACCACACTCATCAGTCTATGTATTTAAGTATGTCACTTTGTGCACAGGGGAACAGTCATGCAGTCAATGGGAAAGAGACTTCCCTAAGTGCTGACAGAAAGTTGAGATATACATATAATTTATTGTGATTGTGATAAGTGATTAAATACACTTGTAAGCAATGAGCTAAAATATCTGAATTTATTAATCAGAAGGGGTGTCTACATATTTTCAGCAAAATGTATTTAGTGTATTTGTCTGTTAGCTGAGGGTCCGAGTGTGTAATGTAATGCACTGTACGGCTGAAATACTCTAAATCTAACGTTCACCCCCCTCTGTACCTCTCTCCCTCTCTCGGTGTGCTTTTGGACGGGGTGAAGGGTGGATGGAAAGTCCCCCGTGCCGTAGGGGTCGAGACACACCACTAGCAGCTGTGCACCCACATGAGAGACGAGTGTGTGCACATAATGAGAACCTCGCTACCGTCCAATTACAGACCATTACTGCCTGGACTTACCACATACACACACATACAGATGTACTCGCACACACACATAAAAAACACACATATACACACTGTACTGGTACTCACCACATACACACATGCAGATACACACACACACACTGCCTGTACGCCATACACACATAAAGAAACACATACACACACTGGTTGTACTAACCACAGTCACACACATGCAGACACACACACACACAGCCTGTACTTACCTCACACACACACACACACACACACACACACACACACACACTGCCTGTATGCCATACACATATAAAGAAACACACATACACACACTGCTGGTACTCACCACATTCACACACATGCACACACACACACACACAAACACACACTTCCTGTACTTACCTCATACACACACACACACTGTCTGTACCCCATACACACACATGCAGATATACCCACACACACTGCCTGTGCTCACCACATACACACATGCAGAAACACACACACACACACACACACACACACACTGACGGTACCCCATACACACATATAAAAACACACATGCAGACACGCACACACTGTATGTGCTCACCACATACACACATGCAGAAACACACACACACACACACACAAAGAAACACACAAACACACACTGCTTGTACTCACCACATTTACACACATGCAGATGTACGCGTGCACACACACACACACACACACAAACGAAACACACACACGCACATGCAGATGTACGCGTGCACACACTCACTGCTTGTACTCACAACATTTACACATATGCAGATGTATACACACACACACACACACACACAGTCCGTACTTACTTCTTAAACACACACACACACACACACACACAGGCTGTACTTGGCTATACTCAACACAAAAACACACTTACATGGCCTGTATTCACCATGTACACGTATGAGGAGAACATGCCAAACTCCTAACAACCAGTAACACAAGCTCCTTTTATGTGTGTTTATTTTTCTCTCTTTACTCCTCCCGCGCACCTCTTCAAAAAAACACGAACCCCTTAGTTCACTGGACGAGTCATAGATCAGTCAGACACCTGAGCTCTGATCACTCTGATGTGGTCAACACCTGAGGATGGAGCTCATACCTGCACCTGTGTGTGTGTGTGTGTGTGTGTGTGTGTGACACTGTGATGTCATAATCCTCCCCAAAACAGTGGCACAGGCTCCAGGTGGCATCGTTTCATTGTCTCATCCCTCTGGAAGCCATTACAGCGGACAGATGGAAACCAGACATCAGAGCAGATACCTCTCAGCATCATACCAGCTTAAGCATAAGGACGAGGAGGGCATCATCACACGCAACACCCGAATCTCAGCAAGGAAGCTTCCTCCTTCCCCGACATGTCCTGACCTGTCCTCATTTGTTCTGTACCCTTTCTCTTCCCTTTAGTCTTTATTTGGAAAAAGCGAGGGTAAGGTGTAGCTGCCATCCTGTAGTGCAAATGCCAGCCTGATGCCCACAAACTGTCCTTCTCTCTTCATTGTACTGGAGTATGCCTCCACCAACCTGCCTTTACCTTTAGATTACTAAGTCTAATGTAACTGGTTTACATTTATGCTCATGCTTCATCAGTGTGGCCTACAGTTAGGATACAATATAATCCAATGAGCTGGAAGTTAAGGGCCTTGTTTAGGGGCCCAAGAGCAGAAAACTGCAAACAGGGGAGAAGGTTAAATCCTTGACCTTCTAGTAAACACCCCAGTACCCTAACCACTGAGCCACACTATATGGACACAAATATTGGGACACCCTGTTTTAATTATTAAATTAATGTGTTTCAGCCACAACAGTTACTAACAGGTGTAATAAATCAGTTATATAAAGGAAATGACGTGTTCAACTTGGCAGCAACAGTTTAGGGAAGTCTCTTTCCTGTTTCAGCATGACTGTACCACCGTGCACAAAGCACGACATGAAGAAAATCTCAGTTGAATGAAACTCCCGTCTAGCCCCACTGAACAGCCTTGGAATGAACTGGAACATCAACTGAGGCTTTCTTGACCAACATCAGTGCCCAGCCATACAAATCACACCAAACCTATAGTAATGTAGCTGGGTGGAGGCATCCTGACATTAAGCATTACTAGGGCTGGCACTCTCTATCGGTATTGGTCCGATATTGGCCCAAATCACTGGATCGGATATCGGAAGGAAAAAAATGTGTAATCCGATCCGATACTGTTGCTTAATGTAAATAACACTTAAAGTAAACAACACTTAAAGTTAATAACACTTAAAGTTAATAACACTAAAAGTAAATGTTATTTACATTAAGTGTTATTTACTTTAAGTGTTATTTACTTTAAGTGTTATTTACTTTAAGTGTTATTTACATGAAGTGTTATTTACATTGTTATTTACATTAAGTGTTATTTACTTTAAGTGTTATTTACTTTATGTAAATAACACTTAAAGTAAATAACACTTAATGTAAATAAGGCCATTGTGTGTAAAGCAAATAACACACAAAGATATGTTCCAACAGAGCACCGTTTATTGCCAGCTTGCATCTTGATGACATCATTAACATGTGCCACTGATCTACTTTAACTTTAGCATTTAAAAAAAATCATCTACTACTGCCACATCTAAACACACTGTTTAAACACAATAAAAATCATCTACTACTGCCACATCTAAACACACTGTTTAAACACAATAAAAATCATCTACAACTGCCACAACTAAAACACTGTTTAAACACAATAAAAATTGCTTTATAAATGATAAATCGTTCACCTGAGATAAAGAAAACCTATCCTGTCCAAGCTTGGAGATCTCTCACATCCTCAATGATTATTCCATTATTGTTATGAAATAAAACAAACTACACTGTTCCCCGTTTAGCCACAGATGTCCTCTTCAAAATCCAGCAGGGTTTAATCATCTAAAAACGTGACAGAACTTTAACGGAAAATCTCAACTCTGCGTCAATTCTAATTGGTCCATCACGTTTGATTGCTCGAACGTAAGTGAAACCAAAAATGCTGCTAAATGTTCTGTGTGTAAAAGTGAAAATAAAAACAGCAGTTCTGCATAAGTGTGATGTTGTAGCTTCTGTATTTATTCCTTTAGAATATTAGTCTCACAGTCTGAGCATTGTTATTTAGATAGCTACTTTAACCATGGTGCATTGAGACACGTATTATTACTGCTTAGTTATTTGAGAGGAGAAATGACGGTATCTGGTTGGTATTGGTATCGGCAGATACTCAATTTGCAGTATTGGTATCAGCATAAAAAAGTGGTATCAAGCCAGCCCTAAGCATTACGCTTCATTAAAGGAAAAATGAATGGAATAAAAGAACCAGGACTTATTATAGAAAAGTGTCAACTAATCAACCAAAAACTAAATATGGACGTATGAACAATATGACAAAACATCAAAGAACAATCATGAAGCCTTAATAATTTTACACTGGTTTCTAAAAAAGATGTTTGCCTGGTCTAGACAATTTCCAATATCTCGATTTTAATGAAAGTTCCACATAACCACATAACATTTTCAAAAATGAACCACAATACTGCAAAAATCAGTGTATTTCTTACTGCTGATGCCTCTAAGCTGTAAATGTCAGCAATAACTTTGCCACCAATTACTAGTCAATAATATGTGGCGTCTAAATACATTCTTTCCCAACAATTTTATTTGTTTATACTTGTAAATACATACTTGAACACCATGAGTTCAGTCAGAGGTGTGAAATTATAAAGCAGCCCTGAGTGAAAGGAAGGTTCTGGGTAAATAAAGGGTAATTATTAGGCGAGATTAGACCACACGCTCTCTTCACACCATCACAATGAGCTCGGCAAGAGTCTGACGCTGACGGAGCTTGTTTAGCATACCTGCGGCAGAAAGAGAAATAAAAAAGGAATGAGAGGAAGCACGAGAGGAATGCATGGGAGCTCATGCTACAGGTCTGTACAGAGAAATGACCCGAGGCTCTCTCACTGGCTAACACTGCTCCGTGCTAGCACTTGCTAGCTAATTTCACTAGCTCTTAGCCATGTCTGACTCACAGTGTGTGAATATGAGGAAACCTTAATTCAGCCTCAGATAAACAAACACACTTAATGACTCGATCATTATCTGGTTTTATGTTACCTACATGGTATTTTTTCACACTGGGCGTAGCGGTGATGGTCAGATTGACAAGGATATGGAAAAACAAGCCAATTAGCACGACTGGCCAGTAGCCACATATGGATGTAAAGCCTGGATGCTGAAGTAACAAGTGCATCTCACAGAGGAAGATGATGACCACTGAGTATGTTTACGAGATGGACAGAACAGAAAAGGAGCTACTGAACCACATTAGGTCCCACAGGTTAAGTTACTTTTGGTACCCACATGACAACTCTGAAGGCAGTGTTGTAACAGGACTTGTGAAAGTGACTCTGGATTGACAACTTCACTACGTGGATTGCATTATGAGGTTCTAGTCTACTGAGTTACCCGAGACAGAGGACGTTGGAGAAAGCTGACCCACCTGTGCAGCCAACCATTGCAAAATAATGACAGCATAGTGACAACGGATCATTCGTCTCCATCTTGTCCTGTCCTGGACGTCATCCTCTGTCACACCAACCACATCTATGTCCTCTCTTACCGCAGCTGCTAATGTTTATTACATACATTTTTCCAACTTAGTGGCAAGAGGCAATGGTTTAAAGATGAAGGGGAACATGACTGTCCCCCTGCACACCCATTTAGATTTATAAAGACATGATGTGATGAGGTTGAGTGGAAGAACTTTAGTAGCCTGGACAGAGCCCTTACCTCAACATCACTGGAACATTGAATTGTGAATGTACACTGATCAGCCATAACATTAAAACCACCTCCTTGTTTCTACACTCAATGTACATTTTATCAGCTCCACGTACCATATAGAAGCACTTTGTAGTTCTACAGTTACTGACTGTAGTCCATCAGTTTCTTTACAGATTTTTTAAACTGCTTTTACCCTGTTCTTTAATGGTCAGGACACCCACAGGACCTCCACAGAGCAGGTATTATTTAGGTGGTGGATGATTCTCATGGTGCTGAGAATGATCCACCACCCAAATAATACCTGCTTTGTTGTGGTCCTGTGGGGGTCCTGACCATTGAAGAACAGCATGAAAGGGGCCTAACAAAACATGCAGAGAAACAGATGGACTACAGTTAGTAATTGTAGAACTACAAAGTGCTTCTACATGGTAAGTGGAGCTGATAAAATGGACAGTGAGTGTAGAAACAAGGAGGTGGTTTTTATGTTATGGCTGATCAGTGTACTTAAGGTAATATGTTGTATATAATATACTATAGTGTATGATACCTATAACTCCTTTATTTTGTAGCCCAGTGGTAATAAGGGATAATAATAGTTACATGAGGCTTTCGGACACATCCTGACCTCTCGCTTTAATGTGTAACGCACATCGTTAAGCTTATCCTGATTTATAGCTCTGGGATCGCTGTGAAGCTTTGATCTCGAGTCAGGTGACCACAATAGAGGAACTGCGATCAGCATGTGAGTGTGTGGTTTGGTCTGATGGAACAGGATGGACTGTTCTGAGGGCAGGGCTGTGATGACAGACTCGTCCTCGATCGGATATTTTCTGGTTTGGTGTGTTGATAATGAAGTGGGTACCATGCTGTGTCCTGCTGTTCTCAAGGTCAGATTTTCTAGAAACAGGTTCTTTCTCGGTCACTTGCTCAATTACACTATATAGCCAAAAGTATGTGGACACCCATACTAATCATTAAGTCCAGGTGCTTCAGCCACAAATATGCTAACATGTGGAAGGCCTATGTCTTGTTTCAACATAATTGTACACTTGTGAACAAAACAAGGTCCATAAAGACATGGTTTTAGAGGAGCAACTCTATTAACAATGCATATAGTTTTTTTCTCTAATTTATTTATAGATTTTCTCCCAATTTAGTGTAGTCAATTTGTCTTCCGCTCCTGGGGATCCCTGATTGCAGTCGAGGTGGGTATATTGCTCCTCCTCCGACCCGTGAGCAGCCCTTAGCGGAGTCCTTACACAGCGTTTGAAGACCCCACCCACATAGTCCTGTCATCCCGCCCTAGCAGAACTGTGTCTGCTGCAGGCACTGCCAATTATGCCCGCTAGATAGCGCCCAGCCGATTGGTGGCAACGCTGAGTTTCGAACCGAGGGGTTCAGAATCTCGGCGCTGGTGTGCTAGCGGAATATCCCGCTGTGCCACCTGGGAACCCACAATGCATATAGTTTTAAACAAGCTCTAAGAAGTTTATATATATATATAAATTATTTTGTTTATTTAGAAAAAGAGCAAAGAGGAGGTGATGTTTTTAGGCAGTGGGTTTGAAGCTAAGAAATATTTAAAAATAAAGGGACTATTTATTATTTTGTAGGGAGAATCTCACAGCAACCCTGACCATCATGAAGCATGTTGTGAAAATAAAGAAGTAAAAGAAATCATCAAAAGAATAAAAAATACATATTGCTTTGTTTACTGTTCCCAGCTCAACTCTGACTGTTACTGAACCTTTAGCCCCGACGTCCGTCAATAAAAAGACTCTGTGATCTGGTGCTGGCCGGCTGAACACGGCACACTGCGGCCTGTGTGGCTCCTTCGGTTATGAAAGGAGTAAAGTGGAGGGAGAAGAAAAAAAGAAAGTGCAGAGCCGAAGATTAAAGGGTTAGGTCAGCTCTACGCTCCTTGTTATTAATGCTCAATTACTAATTCTACTCTTCAGAAGTCCTGCAGGCCACCGAAGCGCCGGTGCTACAATTTAACCTCGTTTAGTACTGATGACCCTGATCAACTGGGGAAGGGGGGTTTGAGAGAGAGAGAGAGAGAGAGAGAGAGAATACAAAAAATAAATCAATATTTACACATACAGATATTTAATTATAGCAACCAATCCACCTACTGGCAGATTTGTGTGAGGTTAAATAAAAAATACTTAGTAAGCACATACCAAACTTTACACAGACTGGTTTCAGGAATGAAAACTGGTTACTGGAACCAATACGACTCACTAACCTGCCAAAGGCTGTAGGAGCAAACAGTCCAGCAGTTAAAAATACTGTTTCTTAATGCACAATTGCAAGGAATTTAGAAATATACATATAATAGCATCTACAGTCCACAACATTATTAAAAGATTCAAATACCTTAGAGAAATTTGGATAGAAAATTCTTTTACAGTCTCCCTGTCCCTGTTGCTGAGAAGAACCACTCATAACACGATGCTCCCACCACCAAGATTCAAAACTTCACCAAAAACTGTAGGAACAAATAAATATAGTTTCTATTTTCATTTCATTTCCATTTTTGGCATTTAGCAGATGCTTTTATCCACAGTGACTTACTGACAGTGACAGTACTGTGACTATATTGTCTAAGCAATTGAGAGTTAAGGGCCTTGCTCAAGGGCCCAACAGTGGCAACCTGGCAGCGGTGGGGCTTGAACCAGCAACCTTCTGCTTACTAGTCCAGTACCTTAACCACTAGGCTACAACCTAGTAGCCTAGAATTTATAGGTTTTACCATCTACAATCCATAACATTATTAAAAGGTTCTTTTTATTGAGAGAAATGTGTAGATCAAAGCCATTATTAAAAGCTGTCCCAAACCATTACAGAACTCTGTTAAAAGTAAACATCATTTAACACAGTGGCAAACATGTCGCTGTCATATTTTTTTTAACGTTTTGCAGGCATTATATGAATAAGAACGAAATGTGTTGTTTTCAATCAAATAAATCAAACATGATTTGCTGTAATTGTCTATTTAATGTACATTTTCCTGCTGTCATTCTTTGAAATTGGGTATGTATCAGTGGCGATTTCTCTAAGACTGCAAGGGAAGCTCAGCTTCCCCTAAAATGTCAAAAATTAAATGGTCAAATATGTACAGTTGTGTTAACATTTCATTGACTACAAATGCGTTAGAACACGTTCACCTCGAAGACGAGTTCGTTCAGAATCAGCTACTTATCATACTTTCCCTTAGCGTCAATGCATTTGCCCGCAGAAGCTGAGCGTCTGCTATGGGGCTGTATGGTTTTTTTTTTTCATTGCTTCGAAACTCGCCGGTCATTGGCTAAATGCCATGATTTTGTCCCGCCCACGGACGCTGAGCGTCTCTGGGGGTGAATGGAGCTGTGGGCGGGTCTGGACGCTGAGCTTCTGCAAGATGATTGGAGGATCAGTCGAAAGGCTGAATCCCGTTTTGATTGACAGCTATCACTGGGAGCTTCAGTCCCATCGCGGATTTTGCGAGTGAAGTCGCAACCCATTTCAGGACATTTTCTTGAAAAGGAACGGAGGGCAGAATTTATGTATAAATAAATTGACAAATTTTACAATGTAAGCCGACAATGAGCTTTCCCTCTTTGAAAGACCAGCAGCCACCACTGGTATGTATACAATGTAAAACAGTTCCTCTGTTTTAGAACTCTAAGTGTATTGGGCGGTTCGATGGGTAGCGCTGTCGCCTCATGACAAGAAGATCCTGGGTTTGATTCCCAGGTGAGGAGTTGTATGTACACTCTCCTAATCCAGATGTTCTTTCAGCATTGCTCCTCAGACTTGATTCCTACAGGAACTCATACCATCCTGTTTTCCATAGAACTCCTAATCACTTCACGGTGAGTTCGTCTTCACCCAGTTAGCCTACAAAGACTGTTTCGCTGGCAGCCTGGAATAAATTAAGGGGATGAAGAAACGGCTCGTACACTCGGTCGGAGCGAGACAAAGGACACATCTGGTAGATCCAATAAAAACAGAGCCATAAACACAGTCGAGAGACACAAACACCCTAAATTTGGAACGCTCTTCACCTCAGGAGCAAGCTACTACTTCTCATTTCTGTCAACATTATTGGAAAATGAATCAAAACCCAAGAGCGTAGTGAAAGTAGGACCTATCTTTACATCCTGAACAGATCATAGTGGAAAACTGGAGCTTCTACAGAAGGAAGAACAGTCCAGAACTTCCTGTTAACCTTAAAATATTACATTTCAAATTTGGTAAATTGTTAGAACAAGGAAAGGAAGGTTGACTTCGTCCTGCTGTTAATGAACTAATCAGAATATCTTCATAGATAAACGGTTTGCACCATAAGGTGCACCTGCTTCTTTTAAAACTGCATCAATGGATTCAGATAAATGTTTTTGATATGTTGACCTGTATTTCTAATCTAAACCATCAACACCTTGCAGGTTCAGCACTTCACTCCAGTTACCTTAAGACTCCCACCACCATACTTCACAGCTAGAAATATGCTTTGGTCTATACAGGCTTTTTATCCTTCAAATATACTGTAGCTCTAAGCGCCACCCAGAATGCCCAACCCCAATGAGCTTAACTTCACTAACCAGTTTATCTCACTGAATCAGAAAGGATGACAGCAACACTGTTGGGCCCTTGAGCAAGGCCCTTAACCCTCCTGGCTCCAGTGGTGCCATACAATGGCTGAACTTGTGCTCTGACCCCAGCGTCCACATGAGCTGAGATAAGCGAATAACGGATTTCGTTGTACTGTACACGTGGTTATGTATACAGTATATGACAAATAAAGGCATTCTATTCTATTCTATTCTATTCTATTCTATTCTATTCTATTCTATTCTATTCTATTCTATTCTGGATTAACAATTCACACAATCATTATCAAACCAGCTTGGGCAACATGTGGCTAAGTGGGTAGCACTGTCACCTCACAGCAAGAAGGTCCTGGGTTCGATCCCCAGGTGGGGTGGTCAGGGTCCTTTCTGTGTGGAGTTTGCATGTTCTCCCCGTGTCTGCGTGGGTTTACTGCAGGTGCTCCGGTTTTCTCCCACAGTCCAAAGACATGCACGTGAGGTGAATTGGAGACACTAAATTGTCCATGACTGTGTTTCATATAACTTTGTGAACTGATGAATCTTGTGTAATGAGTAACTACCATTCCTGTCATGAATGTAACCACAGAGTAAAACATGACGTTAAAATCCTAATAAACAAACAAACATCAAACCAGCTCTCATTTATGAACATGTTTAAACTCCAAACTTCTCAGGACGATGTGAGAGGAGAAAGTTTCGGCTCTGTTAGATCAGACTACGGCAGTTTAAGGACACTCTTCACGTAAAGATGCAACAGGTCCCCGGAGGAGCCCCTCTGCGACAGAACTCATGCACTATTCAGAAGGTGGAGTGTACTTAGCCCGGGGCCAGATTTGCTGCAAGGACCTAAAGGTTTTACACAAGACACTCGACGCCATTTATAGCGCATGCGGCACGGAAATATTTAACTCGGCTGATCAATATTTCAGAGCATGTCAACCCCTGTCGGCTCAACGTGGATGAAAATGGATTCTCGGGCCGACCCGAACAGGTCCCAAATGGTGTTGAGAGCATGGTCATCAAAATTTCATGAAGGCCATGAAGAAAATTAACCTCCGTCCTGCCGCTTCGTGCTTAATGCGAGTTGTTAAATAATCACGAGGATCAAACTGTGATGGTAGTATTTGTAAGGAAGCTGACAGAGCAAGTATGAGGGCTGGCACGAGGCTCTTCTCAAGGAATAGAAGGTGCCCAGTACAGGCGGCATTTCCACCCTATGTGCCAGTGCTTATGGCATGGGCTTTGGACCCACTTTTCTACAAGATCTGGGAATTTCTGCCAATTGACTGCATTTAGCAGACGCTTTTATTTAAAGCATCATACACTGTATGGTCAAAAGTATTTGGACACCTGACCCTGAGCTATATGGACATTCCATTTCAAAATCAAATTGTTTCAAATTAAAGTGACCTCTATGTGTTCTTTCCAGCTACAACAACGGCCACAAAGAATGCTTTTCATGAAATCATGATTATTAAACTGTGATGTTCACAGACGTCTCACAGATCAGGTGTTTGTCATCTTAGATAGTTCATCTAAAACTGAAAAACAATCCTGCAGGAGGCATCATACCTCACCTGATCAGATTCCTAACAAAGTCATAACATGAGTGAAAAAAAGCAGGGTTTTATTTTGGGAGTCTCACATCAGATGAGGACGATACGCCACCTTAAAACAGGAGCAGAGCCACGGATTATGTACAGAGGGATAATTGTACGGCACACTTTACCAGGAACAAAGTACAAATCAAGTCATCAGAGCGCATCAGACTGAGCTATAAGAGTCTAATCTCAGGCTATAAGTCAGAGATTAGAGTGATTAAAGCTCACTGCGTGTGGTGCTTCTCTTCTGATCAGACCAGGCTGGATCTATCGTTTCTGACTGTGGATTAACTCAGATCTACATAACTACACCCGCATGAACCCCATTCAGCCAGCAAACATTTTCATTTTCAATCATTTTACTAAACACATCAATTATTAGGCTGGCAAAATAACCGAGGGCACAAACAAAACATTAAATATTAAAGATAAAAGACCAAAGTGGGTGTAAAGTTGTAACCTACAAAGTACAAAGCAGGCATAAAGCTGGCATAAGTGTACAGCAATGCTTCCAGTATTTTTCTTTGCATTTGATATTCACACGTGTGACTTTTAAACTTTAAAATGTAAGAAATTTATTACAGCTTCAAAATAATAATTATATTAAGTTTATATACTATAAGTTTATAAATTTGTCTATATTTGATTTAAATTATCTTTACTATACAGCGTGTTTGTTTACTTTGCTAATTGTTCTTTGTATCGACATTTCATGCTTTATTTTACTGGGTTCAAATATGTGTGCTAGGTAAACAGTAAATTAATAAAAATAAAAAAATATAATAATGAAATAAAAAAAAAGATTGATAAATGATGTGGTATTATAAACTCAATTTCCAGAGTTAAGACATTTTGTACAGTGCAGTAAAAAGAAGAATCTGTGGTTCTCGCTGATTTTTTAAAATATTCATTGAACGTAATAAGAATAAAAAGAATAAAATTGAAACGTAGAAAGAAAAGATTTTTAATGTTTTTACTGATAAAAGCTTAAATGTATTTTGTAAAAATGAATTTGATGCCTGGAATACACTCTAAAAGTTGGGACACCTGTCCTATTTATAAGAAGATTTATAAGAATTAATAAAATTTATAATTAATAATAACCTTAATAATAATAATAATAATAATAACAATAATAATAAATAATTTGGGAACTGAGGACACTTGTTGCAGTTTGCAAGTGGAATTCTTGCTTGATACAAGACTTCTGAACAGTCCGTGGTCCTTGTTGTCTGATTCTCCTCTTCAAATGCTCCATACATTGTGAATGGCAGGTCAGTCAAGCACTCGCACTTTGTGTCTACAAAGTCATGCTGTTCTGACACACACAGAATAAGGCCTGGCATTTTCTTGCTGAAATAACTGTGGGGACTTCCCGAGAAAAGAGAACGACTTGATAGTTGATGCGTCTCCCTAAAATCCCAATACAAGCCTCTACAGTCCTGATCAGGGGTGGGCAATTAAATTTTCCAAGGGGCCACATAAGAAACTGGGACTGTTGTGGAGGGCCGGACCAATAAGGTGAACTTAGTTCTGCACAATATGAATTTTATCTCTTTATAAAAAGCAGTAAATTGTACAGTTCTGATAATCTGTTACTGTTTAGATGTTACAATCAGAAAATGAGAAGTAGGCAGAGTAAAAACATCAACATTATTTTACTATTTAATCAACTAATTTCTCAAAAACAAATGTGAACAAAATGTGCAGGTTTTTAAACTTCACACAAAGTTCTTTTGCTATTTTGTTTTGAGTCTAATGCGTCATTTGCTGTTTTTCAGTCCTTTGTTATTGTTGGATTTTCTTTTTAAAATCACAAAGCTGCTCCTGACTCCTTCAGTTCTGGATGTGTTAAACTTTATAAAAAGGTCCTTGTTGCTTTTGCAGTTTAGTTAGTGAAGCTTCAGGTGTGACGCTCAGCATCGTTTATGTTCTTGTATTTCTCTGTTTAGTACCGTAACAACAATTTAAACCCTAAATTGTGATCCTTGAATCCTAAATAAATACTTCAGAACTCCATGTCTTGTTAAAAACTCAACCGTCTCTATCAATCACACTCAGTTCTGTTCGCCGACACATTACGGTGAAGCTTGATACACATGTAAATCTTACAGAAATTTAAGGACATAGCGCTCTCGTCGAAAACAATCCTGTTGTATTGCATGTATGTTGTTCATTTATTTACGTCTGATTTTTAATGAATGGCTGTACAATGCCCAGGTCTGGTCTTGATGGTCATTTTCATCTTTGGTACTGCAACGTGTACTTGTCTGATCACAGCACACCTGCCCACTGTATTTTGGTCCATCTGAGATGAGCTCAAGCCTGTGTGTTTCTGTATAGAATTGATGTACTGCTTTTTTATATGAAAAAAAAGTTTAAGGCTGTGTTTCTTGTTGTAGTGGCAGAATATATTAGCGGACAACGATTTTCTGAAGTACTCCCAAACCCATGTGGTTATTAGTTGTTCAGTGAAAACACTGGATTTTTTTTCTTTCTACTTATGTCAGTTAAATAAAGATTAAAGAAAATAAACAAAACACAGATTCTTCTTTTTATTTTGTTGTCCTGACATTTATTGTCTTAACTTTTCCAGAAATAGGGTTTGTTCATGTCATATTTAATTTGTTAGTTTTTTTAATAAAACTGAGGGATTTGAAAGTGGTTATTTCTCCTACAAACTAAACATTCATTTATTAAAAAAATACCCAAAATTGTTGTTACTGATTGTAATCCTGAGCTTTTTAGAGCATTTTATCATAAAACCAAAGCAAGTCTCTCACATGTGAGCGACCATGTGGAATTATCTGGTAAACACGTGTGCAGGAGTAGCAGAAGCGGTACAGAACCGGTCAGCCTCTAGAGGGCGCTTTGCATGCAATAATAAATATACAGCAGAGTTCTAAAGATCTTACTTTAAAAAGACAATAGAATAAAGGTTTGAATATGCAGATGAAATATAACACATTTCTTTCGGAAAGCACTTTTTCTCTTTCGGGGTTGCCACAGTGGATGTGGTCTGTATACTAGACTTGGCACAGTTTTTATGCAACCCTCCCGTTTCAATCTGTGCTTGGGACTGGCATCGAGAGTGCACATACAAGTGTAGGCTAGGCTGTTTTGGCCATCTCCCATCGTACATTAGCCTCATGTCCATGCAGACACCCGACTGACCAATAGCACCACTGAGATTCGAATCCTGGATCCCAAATTATCTGCAGTTGTGGGGTAGCTGCGCCACCCAAGCGCCCTCTGAATGAAGTTACACAAGTCCTGAATGGTTTGTGTTATGTGTGCGGTTTATCGGGATGACAATATTCCAGTTCTTTGATAAAGGAAAAGAAAATGTACTTCACAGTCTGTTCTCTGGAACGTTCTGTAAAGACTTAATGATGCTTACATATGTGAATTAATAAAATTACAGCTATACAAGTATGCAAAGAAATCTTTGGAATGTTTCCATTGCTCATGGGTCCATGTTTTATGTTATTTACAAAGCAGACTTTGATATTAAAGTGACCCTGGTGGTATTTAGAAATGAAATTCACTGCTATGAAGTTAAATCATTTACCATGTCATGCTCCTGCAATTAGAACCAAACATTTTGGCATCTTGTGTTGCTTTGAAATCTGCTCACAAGTCAAACTAATCACAAGTCGAAGTGGAAGGCTGGCTGAAATCTCTGGAAGTTGCTGAGCACTTTCAGGGTGTGTTAAGGGTTTCTATGGTGATGTGTGTGTTTGTGTTTGTATTAATCTGTGGTTCATTATTTATAGAAGGTGGGTGTCATTAAATCATATATAATTATACATTTGAAATGAATAGAATGTGCGCTAAGAGCCCAACCTACAACCTGACATGTAAGAATAAAAGCCGTTCAATTCCTCTCATTAACTTTTCATTTCCTGATTAAACTGCATGAATAAATCTCAGTCCATTTTAATTAGACAGATAAAACAAAGATGGTTTTATAAAATAGAGAATCCTCTATTTAAGATTTCAGGCTTGAGCCTAGTCCACGGCAGGGCAAACACACACACACACACACCCATTCACCTGTAGGGCAATTCAGTGTCTCCAATTAACCTGACTGCATGTTTTTGGACACGGGGAGAACATGCAAACTCCGCACAGAAAGGACCCGGACTGCTCCGCCTGGGGATCAAACCCAGGACCTTCTTGCTGTGAGGAGACAGTGCTACCCACTGAGCCACCGTGCCGCCCCCAAAAAGCATTTCCAAAAGCAAAATCTGAATGAGTAAGTAATGTCAGAAATAATTTTATTGGGCAATAAAAGCTCTGCACTGAATAGTAACATTATATTTATTTATTTATTTGGATTTTAATGTCATGTTTTACACTTTTGGTTACATGACAGGAACGGTAGTTACTTATCACACAAGGTTAATAAGTTCACAAGGTTATATCGAACAATTTAGTATCTCCAAGTCACCTCTCTTGCATGTCTTTGGACTGTGGGAGGAAACCAGAGCTCCCTCTGTAAACCCACGCAGGCACGGGGAGAACATGGAAACTCCACACAGAAAGGACCCGGACCGCCCCACCTGGGGACCCACTTAGCCACTGTGCCGCCCTAGTAACATTATATAATTCATTTATTCTACAGATGTATTATTTATTTCAGAGTGGTGCACCCGGATGGTGCAGCGATAAAGCATGTTAGAATCTCAGTGATGCTACTGGAAGGTCAGACGTCTACACAAACATGATTGGCTGTGTCCGAGAGGAGGGGCCGAAAAGCTATTATAAGTGCACGCTCAGTGCTGGTCCCAAGCCCGGATAAAATAAGAAGGGTTGGATCAGGAACTGCATCCGGTGTCTAGTATGAAGTCCAAAATAATTTGATATATAAATTTAACCATTTATATATATCGGCAGGCCGTAGCCTAGTGGTTAAGGTACTGGACTAGTAATCAGAAAGCTGCTGGTTCAAGCCCCACTACTGCCAGGTTGCTGCTGTTGGGCCCTTGAGCAAGACTCTTAACCCTCAATTGCTCAGACCTGTATACTGTAACTGTAATGTACTGTAAGTCACTTTGGATAAAGGCGTCTGCTAAATATTAATAATAAAAAATATATAAATAAATATATATAGAACTCAGTTGGTGAGGCACATCCATGTCTATAATGAGCTACAATTTACTTTGCATTGTCAGGATGAAAACCAAACCAAGGAGTCCAAGGAACTGTCTGTGGATCCCCTCCATCACACTGTAGTGGGACATAAATCAGGACAGGGATACAGACAAGATTTGGCTATGTCTGAGGGAGGTGGGTGGATTGGCATTCTGCCTGGGGTTGTCAGACATTAAAAGTAGTTTAATGATCTAAATAAAGAAGTGTGACAAATATGAAGAAACTGGGAAGGGGCAAACACTTTCAGAGTATGTGGGTGTGAGCTTGCATAAACAATCTTGGTACGAAAAATGGGCCAAACTCAAATTTGTACAAATATTTTGAGAATAAAAAAAATGTTTTGGAACATTTGGAACACCAGATGTGCTAGTCTGAGTTTTAAATCAAACAACTGAATCTATTTTTGGCCTTTATCTTTGTGTACAAGAACTATATTGGTGAATTTCCAGCCCCGCCCCAACAGTTCATTGCAGCAATAAGAAGTGAAGAGAAATTGTGGCACAGGGTGTCAGGGGCACATCGTCTTACACCCTGCTAATTACCACAGAAAAAAAAACTAATTTATGGTTAAAATCATTAAAAGGAACTTTGTGTTTGACCTGTTGTTTTTGCTCAGGAGTGTACAGTAGGTACATATGCATTAGTGTGATGCATGTGCAGACTGGTGCGCCCTTCCTCAGGGGTAAAACACAGCCTGTCGGCTCTCTCACAGTGTAGCTTCAGTTTTTGGAAAAAGAAAACAGACAGTAAAGTAAAAATCCAGCGCTGCTCCGAGTGACTTTTTAATTAGCGGCCTGTTTTAAGAGCACTGGAGGGTCAGCTGGAGGACACGGGTTCATTTTCTCCTGAACTGCTTTATAATGTTTATGTTTCTGATGTGATTTGCAGCTGTGCATATCAATAAAAAGTCAAATATAAAAAAAAGTTGAATATCTTTTTGTTGGCATGTAGCATAATAACAGAGCAAATGTCTGCTCGCAGAGTTAGAGACTACAGATTTGCAAATTAAAGTGATGCTTCTGTCTCCCAAACTGCAATGGGATATTTTTCATCAATAATGTTATTCCAGGCAACCTTTTAAGCTCTGTCCTCCAGACAGCTTCATTAACATTAATTAGCAAGATCATTTACTGAGATCCAGAAGTGCACCCTTCTGTTTATATATATATATATATATATATATATATATATATATATATATATATATATATATATATATATATATATATATATATATATATATATATATATATATATATATATATATACACGTTAACAAGAGATTGCACACACACACTTTGAACTAATCAAAACCATGTGCAACAGTTTTCATGTGCAATTTTTAGAGTAAAAGTGCTATTATTTGTAAATATTTTTTTCCAGAGTTTCTTATTGATAATTGTCTTTATTATATATTGTATATTTTAAACCGTTAATTTGTCTATTTTTTGTACTGAGTGCCCTGCTATCCCTTTGCTGCTGCAACACTGCGAATTTCCCCACTGTGGGACTAATAAAGGTTTATCTTATCTTATGAGATGAACAAAAATAAACAATATAAAGATAAGAACTTCAGGAAGGAGAAAAACTTTCAGCATTTAAATACACAGAAAAGAGAAGACTATAAAGTAGGGGGTTTATAAAGGATAGGTAATTAGGTATAAAATGAGCTTCAGGTGAGGATGATCAGGTGATGCAGCGATGATCAGGTGATGCAGGGGTGGTGTCATAGTATTCAGGGCTTGATTGGGCATGTAGTGTTACACTTCCACCACTTTAAAAAATGTTGTTAAGATTTTTACATATTGAGCTGATTGTTTTGTATAAAAGGAGCATGTAAAATAAATAAATTGCATAAAAAAAAAAAATATATATATATATATATACAGTATATATTACATATCAAGCTGATTTTTTGTATAAAAGGAGCTACAAAAATAAAATACTATATATGTATATATATATATATATATATATATATATACAGTATATATATATATATATATAGGTGCTGGAGCCTATCCCAGCTTTTCAATGGGCGCACGGGGCGCTAGTCCATTGCAGGGCAGACACACACACACATACACAACAGCAACGCATACTGTTTGGTCAAAGCATTAGCCAGAGTGGTGGATAAACACTTGGAGTGTAGCGTGTTCTTCTGTGTGTGTTACAGCTCTATGTACGAATCCAAAGAAAGCATTAGAAAAGAAATGAAGAACCACATGTCACATTGGGTCGTAGTCTGCAGTCTTGGGTGTTGTCCATGAAGCGGAGGTTGACAGCGTAGTAGGGGAATTGGAATTAAGGAATTGGAAATGACTAAATGGAGAGAAAATCGACACAACACACACAAATCTCTTTCATACATTTTCATTATCATTTTTATTATTATTATTTCTCAAATATTAAGTTATCCACAAATTACAATAACTTATAAAATGTATTAAACTTATAAAAATTATATATATTTTAAATAATATTTAAAAATAACAAAAAGAAAAAGAGGAATATTATCACGTTTGGCTGCACAATGAACATCAGGTCAGTCATCCAGAACTGAGCAGATCTTCGGTCGGCGTGCGAGCGGATCAGGCGGAATTATCATTTCTCTTTCAGAATCAGAGGAATTAAGTCAAACATGCAGAATTGGGAGAGTTTTTGATGGATGAGCTCTCCGGAGGGGGCCTTGTTTAATCTGGGTGCCGTAGAGACAAAAATCCCCTGAATTTTTGGCCGGGTTTCCCCAGCAGACGTGCTGAAGCTCGGTCCGGGTTCTTCATCATGAGATTACAGAGAATGTGGAGATCACTCAGGATTATGGGTTCATCCATCGTTCAGAGATGGGAGTGCTGGGCGTCGACACGTAGTGTTTGTGTTCATTAATAAGTTAATAATAAGTTCATAATGGTTTCTTTTAGGGTTTCTGTTGGGGTGAGGTGGTGGTACAGCCGTGTGCTTCATGTTAAACCCTGAAGAATCATCTAAAAATGATTTTTTACCACTTTATCCTGGTCGGGGCCGCAGCAGGTCATGTTATTATCAAACACTGGGTGCAAGACAAAAATATCCTGAATGAGGCGCCAATTAAATGTCAATAATGACTTTTAGTGGCACTCTGCTATCAGCCAGCTGGGGATCAACACAGACATACAAATACAGCAGGGATTCTTGTCGCTCGTACAAGTGCGGCCTCTGCTGACCAGTTGAGGAGCCTGCATGAGGGACGGCAGATCACGGAGAGCAGTGCGTGACATGTTTTACAATGCTCTGTGAGACCCCGTCCTTGAAAAGAACCAATCGGCCCTTCTTTATTGGGAGTGGCGATGACAACGGCAGCAACAAGAGAGAGAGAGATAAGCTCTAATTAGACACAACTGGATTAAGTAAAAAAAGGGGGGCGGGGTGTTTATGAATTTATGAAACTAATTTATTTATTGATTTATTTTATGCATTTTCCTCCCAATTTAGCAGTCAATTAGTCTTCCGCTGCTGAGGGATACCCGATTGCATCAGAGGAGAGCATGTCGCTGCACACGCCTCTTCCGACACGTGTACAGCGCTCCTCTTCTCGCCCCTGCACTCTGCACCGGCGTCTCTTCCGCCAATCAGGGTCCTTACGCAGCGTATGAAGATCCCACCCACACATAGTTCGGTCATCCCGCCCCAACAGATACGGTGGCCAATTAGTGTCTGCTGCAGTCACCGCCAATTATGCCCACCAGATGGCGCCCATCCGACCAAACTGAGGAGAATGAATCTCGGCAGAATCTCGGCGCTGGTGTGCTAGTGGAATATCCCACTGCACCACCTGGGTGCCATGAAACTAATTTATGAAAAAAAAATAGCAAAATGCTAATGTTAGACAGAACCTTCCACCGCTCCACTAGCAAAAATGAGCTTGATCATAGTGAACTTGGCATTTTTACACACCCCATTTTCAGGAAAAGTTGGGACATTTTGTAAAATGTCACTTAAATAAAGATTCAAGAGAATAAACAAATCACAGCTTCTTCTTATTACTGCATTTTTCTAAATGTCCCAACTTTTATGAAAATGCAGTTTTGTACACTGGTTGGTTAAGAAAACAGAATTAAATTGAAATAGCATAAAGATTTTAACATGTATTGTGAGGACGATCTTCTTGCCATCACACTTCTTGTGTTTTCCACCTCCGACTTCTGTTGGGTACCAGAAATCTGTGCAGCCGATGAATGTTAGATGCTAACATATATTACATAGTGTATCATTAGTCTGTGTAACGTGGCTCTCGGCTGAATGCACTCGACAGAGAGTTATGCTAAGAGTCGTGTCCTTCTGTGTTACTATTTTGGCTGGCAGAGGGGGCACAGAGGCACAGGTGATTGATGTGTCAGTTTCTTTTGATTGACAGTCACCTACTGTTGCCTTGTGAGTGTTAATTTGCTCCAGGTGGAAGTTCTTCTATATATCCCAGTTTCACCCTTTCACGCTTGGCAACTCTCTCTTGGTCTGATTACAGACCATTAGCATTACCATTAGCCATGATAAAAACAATTGAAGAATAGCAGAGTTAACATCGAGCGCTCCGTACTTCTTACACTGCACGTCCTAAACGCGCTGATCGACAGCTCTACCTGGGACAGTGTGGGAGGAGCTTAAGTTACTTCCATCAGCCAATCACAAACTAGAGCATGTTAACAAACAGAGATTATATTTTGTGTATTTTAATATGATCAGCATTTGTCTGGTTGTAGCTTAGCTTAGTTGTAGCTTGCTAGTCAAAGTCAGTAGTTTCAATTACGCGCTACATTGTTTGCTCATAAACAATAAGCGCTAGCTTAGCTCCATCCATGCTGCTAGTTGCTAGTTAAATTAGTTATTAATTTACATAACATAATAAATACATTAGCTAGATTGCTAGTAAATTCCAGTACTGCTTTTGATTAATAACAAAACTAGCCTGTTAGCTAGCTTGCTAACTACAACCACAAGCTAGCAAGCTTGCTAATAAATAAAATATATTACCTGTGCTATTAGGCTTGCTAGCAAACATTACAAATAGTGGTTTACAGATTAAATGATAATTAAAAGCAAATAAATTAGTAGCTAGCTTGCTGGTGAATCACTGGTTCTCGGTTCTTTATTTATAAACCACAGCTTTATAAACTAGCTGACTTTAATAGAGTATATTAAACTTGCTGTTAGTTAGCTATTAAAACTGGGCAACAGTTTGAAACACATGATATAATAATGACTTTTATCTTGTTAGCAAATGATCCGGCCTAACTTGGACAGTTTGCAAATTAACTTGGCCATTAAGTTGCCTTGTTCAAACTAAGTGTAGCTAATTTGCTAGTAAACTTGGCTGGTAGTTTACCCGACTAGCTAAAAGTTTTATTAAACCATGTAGTAGTTTGTTTAATTTAGCCGTATGTTAGCCATATTGCTTGCAAACTAGAGTCTTGATGTTATTTAAGCATATTAGCCTAATTTACATAGTTTACTAATGAACTTGGCTACTGACTTAGATTTACAGTCAAGCTAATTGTAGCTAATTCAAGCTAATTGTAGCTAATTTGCTAGTACACTTGGCTAATAGTACATAACAAATGAAATAAATGAAATCATCATTAGCTAAGTGCTAACATACATTACAGATATCATTAGTCTGTGTAACATGGCTCTATGCAGAATAAACTCGACAGAGAGTTATGCTAAGAGTCGTGTCCTCCTGTGTTACCATTTTGGCTGGCAGAGGGGGCACGGAGACGCAGATGATTAATGTGACAGTTTCTCCTGATTGACAATTAGCTATAGTTGCCTTGTCAGTGTTAATATGCAGAAGGTGGAAGTTCTTCTATGTATTACAGTTCTTTTGTTGCTTTTCTCTGAAGCCGTGACTCTGGGCCACTTGGTCCAGTCCAGTCTTCCACTTGGGTGAGGGAAAAACCATGATATATAGAAAAAATTTCACCTGAAGTGAATTAATGCTCATGACAAGTAGATTCATCTACGCTTCCATGCTCCCTCTGCCGGACAAAATGACAACGCAGAAGGACACAATTCTAAGCCATGTTACAGTCTTGCTAGTTAATCTGGCTAGACTGGAAAACTTTCACCTGAAGTGAATTAATGCTCATGACAAGCAAATTCATCTGCGCCTCCGTGCCCCCTCTGCCGGACAAAATGACAACGCAGAAGGACACGATTCTAAGCCATGTTACAATCTTGCTAGTTAATCTGGCTAGACTGGAAAACTTTCTCCTGAAGTGAATTAATTTTCATGACAAGCGAATCCATCTGCGCCTCCATGCCCCCTCTGCCGGACAACATGACAGCGCAGAAGGACACGACTCTGCAGATGAGCCACATTACAGTCTTGCTAGCCAACCTGGCTTATAGTGGTTTATAGTAAAATAAATAAATAAAGGCAAATAAATAATTAGCTAGATTGCTAATGTACGATATAATCGTTTAAATAGAGTTAGATGAGCAAACTACTGCTACTGCGATTATTACACGCTACACTAACTCATTGTTCGGGTTGGCAGTTTGATAATATGATTGACAATATGATCATTTAGCCTAATGTTAGCTAATAAAACATAGTAAGTTAGCATTAGCTACCTTTATAGGAAAGTTGAAAACATTAGCTAGGCTAATTTGTTAGCACAGTGCTATGTTTTGCTTAAGCTTATGCTAAACAGTGTGTTCTGACCAAAACAAAAACTAAACGTAAATGTGCGTGGTCACATGATATCATACAACATTTTGTGATTGGCTGAGCAAATACTTAAGCCCCGCCCTAAGCCACGCCCCCTTTGACCCAGCGACTCTGAACACTCAGTAAAATCCAAGCGTGCTTTATAGTCCACAATATTTATTTAATTTCTCATTAACTTAATTAATTTAAAAATACTTTCTGTATGAACGACAGTGCATGAAAGTCCAAACTGCTCACTTTCAACTACTGTGATTGGAGGCTTGGAGGTGAACAGAGGGCCACAGTGGAGGGGCCACAGTGGAAGGGCCACAGTGGGGCCTGGGTGGGCAAAGGTGTGTTTACACTTAGTGAAGAGGTTCATCAGTTCCTCCACTTGGTTCCTTGTTTTCTGTCCGGCTGCTGAGAGAGCAGTCCATCAAAAAGAAGAATAAAAGTGGTCCCAAGCTCCGCCCCTTTCTCTCAGTCTCCGCCGTGATTGGACGTCTCTGTGTTTTATAATAAGAACGCGTCCTCATTTGCAGACGCTGACCCACTCGGTTTTGTGGCACTCCTCACACACCACGTAGCAGCACCAGTGAAACTTGCAGTTGCAGCGCTCGTGCCGCGTCTGCTGCAGGATGTTGTGGCCACGCCCGCAGCACAGGCTGGCGCAGTTGTCCATGCCGTGACTCGTCTTGTTGCAGATGCGGCCCTGCGTCCCGGCCGAGTCCGATTCGACGTCCCTCTCGCAGAAATCCGGCGACTTCTCGAAGTACACCAGGTCGTTGATGTGAGCGCGCCGGCGCGGATGGTGCGGGTAATGGTGATGGTGATGATGGTGGTTGTGATGAGAAACCTGCTCCACCTGACCGGTGTTCCGGTTATGAGCTTTGATGAGTGTGGCTACGTTAAAGCGCTCCTTCAGCAGGGAGCCCACCACTCGGAAATCCGGCGTCACCAACCAACACGTCTTCAGCTGGCAGCTACCGGAGGTACCGTGGCATTTACACTTCCGCCTCATGTGGTCCAACACCACCTGCAACACGTGTGGAAAAAATCATTAAAATTTAATGAGAGGGCTGTTCCTCCTAAACGACAGATATAGAACATGGTCAAAAGTATGTAGACATTAAAATTATTTTCCAAATGATTTTAAGTCTGGTTCCTCTCAAGGTTTCTATCTGTAATTTCAAGAGAGTTTTTCTTTGCCACTGTCACCCTCTGCTTGCTCTGCTTGTCTTTGGTCTGTCGGTCCAGACTTTGAGACAATGTCCATTGTAAAAAATGCTATACAAATACATTTGACTTGACCATATATCACAGGTGGACACAGCCCTTGCATTCCCTAAACAAACAACATCTGTTGAACGGGTTACTATCAATGGCAAGTGAAGTGGGAAAGCATGTGCGCACCAGTGCGTTTTCCGTCACACCACCAATCGTCTTGTCGGCATCTGCTCTAAAAAACACTTTTATCATAGAAACGGGCCTCAAGCATGTAGATTTGGCCTGTTCTTGGTGTGCAGTGTGAAAAAACCAGTGAAGGTGGGTTAAAGCACACCACGACTGGACTCTGGAGCAGTGAAAACATTCTATGAAGTGATAAAGTACTGTTTTGGTGGATGCTCAGAGAACCCTAAGTACTGAAACCTACATAGGGCTAATATATAATGTTTGACCTTCATCTACATTGTGTAAACAGTTTAGGGAAGGACTTTACCTGATTTGTTTTGGTAAAGGTTTGATTAATCCACAACTCCATCCAATACCTTTGAATTGGAACCACAATACTGAAGCATTAAGCCAGCTTTAATGCCTGACCTCACTAAGACTTCAAGTGAATCTAAGTAAATCCTTGCAGTCATGTTCCAAAATCTAGGAGAAACTTCACAGAAGAGTGTATGTAGAAGTAAAGGTGACCGCTCTATTTTAATGCCAACGGGTGCTTATCCGGTGTTTACATACTGACCATAAGTATATGGACACCTATGGTTTTGGTTCCAACCCCTCACTTCCTTCCCAGTCCATGATGTCTGGAACTAATGGTGAACAAGAAGGGCTGACTCACAAGAGACATTCCGATTTATCCTAAAAATATTCAATAGGGTTGAGGCCAGGACTGTAGAAAACTTGTTAAGCCATGTCTTATAAACCTTGGGCGTGGCTTAAACAATAATAAGGTGGGTGTCCAAATACTTTTGGCCATACAGTGTGTCTATAAATAGGTGTTTTCCAGTTTGTGTGTGCACGCTCAGCCCTCCCATTATCCGTCTGTCTGTCAACGTCACTTAAAAACTTTCAGATCCAATTACTGAGAGGAAGAGAGGCCACCCTCAGCACTGACAGATCCTGCAACACCCACCCCTACACACACACACACACACACACACGCACACACACACACACACACTGCTGCCGGCGGTTATGAACAGCTTGGTAAATTAGTGGAGTTTTGACTGTCATAACAGCTGCATTGAGTTTCAGTGGTGCGAGAAGGCAAAGCTAAACAAACCCCGAGGTGCTGGATAACTTCATATTGTGGAGCTTGAGAAGCTTCGTCTGGGCATGCTGGTGGTGCGGGAGTGGATCAGGTGCTGAGGTGGATGCTCCTCACCTCATTTTTACCTCCAGGGTGCGAGAAATGGGTCAAAGGCTGCAAACAGTAAACTAATCCAATCTGACGCGGATCTGAGCAAATGCCGAACACCATGATACATTCGGGTCAGGATTTAACACATTGCTTCCACTTCATTATCATATAGAACAGCGGTCCCCAACCTTTTTTGCACCATGGATCAGTGGGGGCGGTAGAATGACTGTAGAATGGAAAATCAGTGTGAATTCTAAGCTTTCTCGCTGCAAAGAGATGCTGCTCCCACCTAGTGGTGATTGGAGACAATAACACTCCAAGAGTATTGGATATTTAATTGCTCTTGTAGCGATCTCTAGTTATTTATTCTTTCTGTGCGGGCCGGTAATAAATGACCCATTTATTGGGGACCACTGATATAGAGGATCGATATTGTTCTGGCACCGGAGCAGAAGGGGGCGCCTTCTTCAGTTGAATGAGTGGGAGAGGGTATTTACATTTTTTGCCACCAGACAATAGTGAGGACTGCACGACTATATCAATATTTCTACACTGCTAGTGTTGGTGCCTCAACCAGACACTAGGGGTCGCTGTAGCAGCAAAGACTAAATAACCTATTCAGCCCTCTCCTTTCTCCGACACAGCAAAATGGGTCTGTAGGACCACTGGGACTTAAACCAACAACTTGTTCTTGTTCTTACTGGCCACTTTGTTAGGAACACCTGTACAGATGCTCATTTATGTAATTCTTTAATCGTACAGTCAAAGACAGCTCAAGAGCTTCAGAGCACGTTAACATCAAACACTGAAAGACCTGGATGTTCATATCAAACAGGATGGTTAGATATGAGCCTCTAGAGCTTACACAGAGTGACGTAGAAAAACAAAACAAAAACCATCCAGTGAGCGGCAGTTCGGCAGGCGCAAATGTCGTCAGGAGCTGACAGAAAGGCTACAGTAGCTCATTTAACCACTTTGTACAACCACCTTGAGCAGAAAAGCATCTCACAATGTACATCAGACCCTGAGGTGGATGGAGACCACAGACGACCACATCAGGTTCCACTCCGGTCAGCCAAGAACATGAATCTGGGGCTACAGTGAGCACAGGTTTACTCAAACTGGACAGTTGATAATTGTTGCCTGGTCCAACATCACTATATTCCTGATTCCTTTGACAATTTATGAAATTGGAACAGTCTGTAGTAGCATAATCAAACTTTTGGACCCCGGAGGTCTTAAACACTTAAGAGGGGGTGTTTCAGGTCATCTGCATCACTTCCAGTTTGTGCCCCACCCCTGTCTTGCCCCCAGGTGCCCTTTAAACTGATTGAAGAAAGCTTTAATCAAAGCCGTCACCCTCTGTCTGATCAAACAGGGCAAGAAAAGGCACGTTCACTTCCTACAGTACTGCAGGCCAAACCAGAACTTTTACTGTTCTACTGTCCTCTTAACCTTCACTACTGTCCTCTACTGTCCTCTTACCTCCACTACTGTTCTCTCTACCTCTAATACTGTCCTCTAACCTCCACTACTGTCCTCTCTACCTCTGATACTGTCCTCTACTGTCCTCTCTACCTCTAATACTGTCCTCTACTGTCCTCTTACCTCCACTACTGTCCTCTACTGTCCTCTCTACCTCTAATACTGTCCTCTACTGTCCTTTCAACCTTCACTACTGTCCTCTACTGTCCTCTCTACCTTTAATACTGTCCTCTTAACTTCACTACTGTCCTCTCAACCTTCACTACTGTCCTCTCTACCTCTAATACTGTCCTCTACTGTCCTCTCTAACTCCACTACTGTCCTCTCCACCTCCACTACTGTCCTCCACTGTCCTCTCCACCTCCACTACTGTCCTCCCCACCTCTGATACTGTCCTGTCCATCTCTACTACAGTCCTCTCCACCTCCACTACTGTCCTCTACTGTCCTCTCCACCTCCACTACTGTCCTCCCCACCTCTGATACTGTCCTGTCCATCTCTACTACAGTCCTCTCCACCTCCACTTCTGTCCTCTTGTCCTCTCCACCTCCACTACTGTCCTCTCCACCTCCACTACTGTCCTCTCCACCTCTGATACTGTCCTCTCAACCTCCATCACTGTCCTCTCCACCTCCAGCACCCTTATACCTTAATGTCTTTGTGCCCTTATACCCTTATACCTTTGTGCTCTCAGATCTTCTGGCACTTGACCTCTGGCAAGTCCATGTACAAGATTCCCATCAGTGGGTGGCAGGTTTTTCAGTTCTACTGCTTCCAAACTTTGGAACTCTCTTCCACAATTTCTTCCTGACAGCTCCACCATTTTTTCCTTTAAACTTTTCTCTTTACTGCTCACTATTTTTCTTCCTTGGATTCTTAGTTTTGTTGTTTTGCTTTTCCCCAGTGTCCCTAAAAGGTGCTAAATAAATTAAACTTTAGGACTCTTCATGTAAGGTTCTCTTTTCTTTTTCTCCACTACTGTTTTCATCAAGTTCAAATTCCACACTTTCATTTAAATTGATTTTATTCACCCTGAAACCTTCAGTGAAGCTCTTCACCGATCCCTACAAAGCAACAGATCATAGACTGATCAAGTCAGGAATGCCACCTGAAGCCACTTCTAAACAACCCTTGCCTCACCATTGCTGTTACTGTATGTTGAAAAAGTACATGGAACAGTGGCCTCTGTCTAAGAACCACTAAAATCGCAGCTCTGACATGAATAAGAAGCTGCTGGAACACTGGTGTAACTGTCCACATTACTGAAAAACGCATACACACACGTTCACCTCTGAGAATAAAACCTGTGGATTTATACATCAATGATCATAACTCAAACAGAGCTACTATTGCAGTATGAGCAGAACCTAAATGGTCCTTAAAATGTGTGTGTGTGTGTGTGTGTGTGTGTGTGTGTGTATATTGTAATGTGTTTGATCTCAGTGTGGTGCTCCTTTATAGGAGAGTCTGTTTTTCTCTATTCCAATTAACCCAACCAGATGTTCTTCCTCTCTCTCTCTCTCTCTCTCTCTCTCTCTCTCTCTCTCTCTCTCTCTCTCACACACACACACACACACACACACACACACACACACACACACACATTACAGAACTATACACTACAGTACTACAAGTAAAAGTAAAATACACCACCGTGCATGCTACAGAGGACTACATGTTACAGTACAACATGCTACACTACTACACATTAAAGTACAACATACTAGTACTACATTATACAGTACTATAGAAGAGAGTACTACACACTACAGTACAACATGCTACACTACTACACATTAAAGTACAACATACTAGTACTACATTATACAGTACTATAGAAGAGAGTACTACACACTACAGTACAATATGCTGCACTACTACACATTAAAGTACAACATACTAGTACTACATTATACAGTACTATAGAAGAGAGTACTACACACTACAGTACAATATGCTGCACTACTACACATCACAGTACAACATACTAGTACTACATTATACTACACACTACAGTACTTAATGCTGCAGAACTTCACAATACACACTTCAGTACCACCAGACGTTGTTTGTCTCATCATGAATAATCCACCAAACTTATCAGGCACAGCAGAGCATTGTGGGTTAAAAACACAGTAATATCACTTAACTGTGTTTCTTTTTTTCTTAAAGGGTGCCAACAGCAACATCAGTTTGATCATTACCTCCAGTTATTCCTAGCATGCATTTACCATGTCCCTGTAGACTTTCATTATGTACTCTGGTAGGGTGACCATATTTTGGCAAGGATACTTGTGGTAAGATGGCAGCATGTCCAGACAGACTTTTTAACAAAGCAGACATGCAGTCCACTGATCTGTAGCTGTTGTGATGCTTCGTGGTGTGAAATGCAAAAACTCCCTCTGCAGCAGTAACGACATCTCGTGTTACCCGGTCTTTACCTGGTGAACTCTGAATAGCTTTTTTGGTAATTTAGAAATGATTGACTGGACGCATTTTATAGGTCCAAAAAAGAAGACATGTCCGGGATAACAGGACGTATAGTCACCCTAACCCCTCCCACCACTTACAAACATGCAAAAGGTGGACTGACTGCTCTAAATTGCTCCTAGGTTAATGTGAGTGAGTGGGTAAGAGAGTGAGTGAGTGTTGCCCTGTGATAAACTGCCGCCCTGTCCAGGGTGTTAATAAAAAGGATCATTAGGGTTGAGTGTGAGTGGGTTGAGTGTGAGTGGGTTGGCATGATGACAGGGTGTACTGGCCTGATCCTTCATCATCTACTGTAACTGCTCTTGATGACCTGCTCAGCCGGCTTTACACCGCTGCTTTGATGATGTTGAGTGGGCGTCCCCGAAAAAACCACAAGGTCCACACACACACACACACACACACACTTAATTTAATACTTCCACAGATGTGTCACCGCTTTGTTACCTCAAGCTACTGTTTATATAGAGCGTGTCTCTCAGAGGGTGTGTCCCAAATCAATCACACCAAAACAAACATCAATCCACTGTGGAAGTGTCCCAAATCTTACACTCGTTTCACTGAGTACACCCAACAATGTGGATCTGTCCCAAAAGCAACATTTTGGTTGCATCCCAAATCACACACCTTATTTGCTGTATAGTCACAAAGCGTATTCACTCCACTGTGGATGTGTCATAATTTTACACCTGTTTTACTATAAAGTTTACATAACAAACAACACAACACAACTTATCACTGTAAAGCACATAGCTACAACACTATGGGCGTGTCCTAAACCATAAACAAATGTCAGTTTATAGTCAACAAAAACACTCTCACGTGCATTATTAGTCCACGGTGAACGTCTCCTAAATCACCCTATTTAGTAAATAATGCACACAGCGACACTGTGGGCGTGTCCCAAACCACACAGCCTATTTATTATATAATGCACATAAACAAACATCGACACTGTAGGCATGTCCGAAATTACTTACCTAATTTAATATATAAAGCACTTAAACAACAACACTTTGGTTGTATCCCAAATTACATAATCAATACTTATATAGTCAGAAAACATTACTATTTCAGTGTGGACGTGTTCCAAACTACACACCCTATTTATTATATAATGCACATAGACATCAACACTGTGGACGTGTCCCAAATTACTTACCTAATTCAATATATAAAGCACTTAAAGACCAACACTTTGGTTGTATTCCAAATTACATCATCAGTTTTTACATAATCAGAAAACATGATCATTTCAGTGTGGACGTGTCCCAAACCACACTCCCTATTCATTATATAACGCACTAAAACATTAACAGCATGGATGTGTCCCAATTTACTTTCTTTATTCAATATATAAAGCACTTACACAACAACACTTGGGTTGTATCCCAAATTACATAATCAGTTCTTATATAGTCAGAAAACATTACTATTTCAGTGTGGACGTGTCCCAAACCACACACCCTATTTATTATATAATGCACATAAACATTGACACTGTGGACGTGTCCCAAACTACTTTCTTTATTCAATATATAAAGCACTTAAACACCAACACTTGGGTTGTATCCCAAATTACATAATCAGTTCTTATTTAGTCAGAAAACATTACTATTTCAGTGTGGACGTGTCCCAAACCACACACCCTATTTATTATATAATGCACATAAACATTGACACTGTGGACGTGTCCCAAACTACTTTCCTTATTCAATATATAAAGCACTTAAACACCAACACTTGGGTTGTATCCCAAATTACATAATCAGTTCTTTAGTCAGAAAACATTACTATTTTAGTGTGGGCGTGTCCCAAACCACACACCCTATTCATTATATCAGGCACATAAACATTGACACTGTGGGCGTGCCCCAAATTACTTACCTTATTTAATATATAAAGCACTTAAAAACCGACACATTGGTTGTATCCCAAATTACATAATCAATTCTTATATACTCAGAGAACATGATCATTTCACTGTGGTCGTGTCCCAAACCACACACCCTATTTATTCTATAGGATGTACACTCCGTCACTATGTAGTGAACACAACTGGTTTTGAGCACAGCTATTAATTCTCCGAGATCAGAAAACGTGTTTGTGTGTAAATAAAGTAAAACATGAGTACATGATTCACGAGCATCAGTTCCTCTTGTTGTGTAATTAGAGCAAGGGTTTAACCTCACACAGCCCAGCCGTTCCATCAGCTGCTCTGGAGAACCTTGTTCCCCTGTGATGGGCAGGTCCGGCCCGGGGTAGGAAGGGCGAATCTCTTTCTACTTCCCTCCGTGTTTGAAGTTTAAACTCTTCTGGCTGGCTTTAACATCTGTTTTAAACAGCCAGCAGCCACTAATTAGCGCTCTTTAACAAGACTGAACGGCGTGAGAACCAGAGGGTGGGCATGAGGGGGCATGTACACCCCACCGAAACCACCACATTCCTCGTCTTCTGACAGAGAGGCAGGGAGGAAGGGATCAGAGCTTTTACTCCAAAACCTCACCTGCACATGTTCTCTTAGAAGCTGTAAGAACTTTTATGTTCCCTTATACTCTACACATGCACTCCATGGCCACAAATATGCTGTATGCAGATGGCCGTTTCAACTTTGTAGCAACAGTTTGGGGAAGGCCCTTACCTGACCCAGCAGTTTGGTCTGAAGGAACATCTTTTTTTTGCCATTTTATTTATGCATTTTCTCCCATTTTCTCCCAATTCAGCATAGTCAGTTGGTCTTCCACTGCTGGGGGATCCTGCTGGTGTGCTAGCGGAAAATCTCGCTGCGCCACCTGGGCACCCCTGAACACTTATCTTTAATTGAAATGTGGACTGCAACATTAAAACCATTAAAACCTGACTAAATGGACAGAAATTCCCTCAGGCACACTCCAAAAGGTATTAAAACACCTTGGTGTAAAGCTGGAGGGAGTCATATTTGCAAAAGGGGAACTATTTAATGCCAATGGTTTTGAAATGCGATGCCCAACAAGCTTGGTCAGGTGTCCAAGTACTTTTGGTTGAAGCTTTGTTAGGGTTAGCTCAGGTCACACAGTGGTTAAGGTATTGGACTAGTAATCAGAAGGCTGCTGGTTCAAGCCCCACATTTACATTTACATCATTTTCATCATTTAGCAGATGTTTTTATCCAAAGCGACTTACAGTACAGTTACAGTATACAGTCTGAGCAATTGAGGGTTAAGGGCCTTGCTCAAGGGCCCAACAGCAGCAACCTGGCAGCTGTAAGGCTTGAACCAACGACCTTCTGATTACTAGTCCAGTACCTTAACCACTAGGCTACTGCTTGGCAAGTTGCCACTGTTGGGCCCCTCAGCAAGTTCCTCAAACCTCAATTGCTTGTAAGTCACTTTGGATATAAGATGCTGCAACTGTACACTGATCAGGCATTACATTATGACCACCTTCCAAATATATTGTTGGTCCCCCTTTTGCTGCCCCATATGCAACAAACTGTGATGCTCTGTGTATTCTGACACCTTTCTATCAGAACCAGCATGAACTTCTTCAGCAGTTTGAGCTACAGTAGCTCGTCTGTTGGATCGGACCACACGGGCCAGCCTTCCCTCCCCACATGCATTAATGAGCCTTGGCCGCCCATGACCCTGTCGCCGGTGTACCACTGTTCCTTCCTTGGACCACTTTTGATAGATACTGACCACTGCAGACCGGGAACACCCCACAAGAGCTGCAGTTTTGGAGATGCTCTGACCCAGTCGTCTAGCCATCACAATTTGGCCCTCGTCAAACTCGCTCAAATCCTCACGCTCGCCCATTTTTCCTGCTTCTAACATCAACTGAGGATAAAATGTTCACTTGCTGTGTAATATATCCCCCCCACTAACAGGTGCCGTGATGAAGAGATGGTCAGTGTTATTCACTTCACCTGTCATAATGTTATGCCTGGTCTTTGTAAATGTAATACACTTCTGAGAAAGTCCTACAGCCCAACAGCGTGATGCTTGATGTTGATGCTGTATCATCTAGATTTTCCGTCTGCAATCCAGGGTTCTTCTGGATGATAAATGAACCTAAACAGCATGAATCTAATCACAGGTTCAGTGTGTAGATCAACATCTTGAGTATAACTGTTTACAGGGTGATTGCAGGCGAGAATTAAATCATTTGACAGATTGATGACACACATTTCATCACGTCAATCTCGTTGAGGGCTGATGATTTACACCCTGGCACCTGATCTAGCTCCTGTTTCTGCTCCCTCTCTGGCTCAGATTCTTACTCAGGTCCTGCCAGCAGTTTGACATTTTTAGTAGCCGCCTGTTTTGATTTAGCCCTTTTTTCCCTCCGTCTCTCTCACGTTGCCAAACGGGCTTCCAGAGGTGCGATGTTTCTGAACAATGCTTTCGATCTGTCTGATCAAACCTGCTCCGCCTCGTAATTGAGCTGCTTACACAACAATCGGCAGCGTCTGATCCTTTCATCTGCGCTCCAACACAAACCGCCGGCGTGTAAATCAGACGTGGGAATGAGAACGCAGCGAAGAGCTAGCGATCAATCCTTCTGAAATATGTAACCTGACCTCGACTGCTCCGGGATTCCTGAGAGACGTCTTCCAGTAAAACACAAACAACGAGTGCAGAGAGGTGTGGACGCGAGTCAGGAGAACTAGCGCTGATGCGAATCACCAAGACTACTGGTGTGCAGGTCAAAATTACACCTAAACTTGTGACACTACGAGACCACATCTGTTTCTAACAGGTGCATAAAATCAAACATCTAAAACAAATTACAAACAGGCTGGGGAGGTTTGTAGCAACAGTTTGGGGAAGGCCTTTTTCTGTTCCAGCTTGACTGTGCCCATGTGCACAAAGCAAGGTCCATAAACCAGAGATGGGGACTCGAGTCCGAGTCGCACGTAAGTCGCACACACAGCGACTTCAGACTCGACTCGGACTCATTTCAAATGACTCGGACTCGACTCGTGAGTCACATAAAAGGACTTGTGTCCAACATTAGTCCAACATTAGTTACGTGAGACAATTTTATATATTTATGATCCAACATCATTCTGATTGTATCATTTTCTGCTCCCTAATACCGCTACGGCCGTCTTAACCTGCAACACACGCAATGAGTAAATGTTCCAGCCAGCTTCCGGCGTAGTGATGAAGCATCGCTCCCGACTCCCTTTGGATATAAATCTTACTTAAAATGGTGGAATACCCTACATAAAGCACTTCACAGTAACAGATAATGTGAATGGAACGCTCATACAGAATTGGCGCTAATGATTGTAAGAACCGCTTTCTGAACCAATCAGACCTTCTGATTGTAATTGCTAGTAAGAAATGCTGTTATTTGCATGTATTTAGTTTGCAGCGTCACACAGATGATGTGGTAATAAAACACTTGATTGGCTTTCTAACAAGTTGGAGGTTTTTAATTATAAGCACATTTACAAAATAACGGATTCTATTCCTAATGGGACACACGCTTATAAATGTAATAGCATCTGGAAGAACAGAAGCTAAGGTAAGCAGTATTATGGATTTTTTGCTGTGTTTTGGATTTTGGCCGCTGTTCCGTGATTTATCGAGTGCTTTTGTTTTGCAATGAAAACAAAACGTATCAGTTGAAGCTTTTAACTGGAACCTTCTTGTTACATAAATTACATTCATTTGCACAATGACGAGGAAAGTAAAGGCACGAAGTAAAATGGCAAAATACACTCGCTAATCTGTTTTTGTTTTTTATCTGAACTTACAGATTATTTCTACACTAAATTTCTAATATATGTTTTGTGTAGATTATATTGACTCGTGACTTGACTCTGACTCTAGCCTAAAGACTTGTGACTTGACTCGGACTCGTATTTTGTGACTTGTGAACATCTCTGCCTCAAACCCACAGCGGTACAGTCATGCTGGAACAGAAAAGAGCCTTCCCTAAACTGTTGCCGCAACGTTGGAGACATGTAATTTCCTTTATATGACTGATTTATTAAACCTGTTAGCAATTGCTTTGGCTGAAACACATGAATTCAGTAATTAGAGGGGGTGTCCCAATACTTTTGTCCATATAGTTTATCTGTTGGTGTGTGTGTGTGTGTGTGTGTGGCTTAAACACCTGAAGTTACTAATTAGAGGGGGAGGGGGTGTCCACATACTTTCGGACATGTGGTGTATACAGTATGTACCACCCACCCTCCTGGCCCCCTTTGTGATCACCTGCCAACAAAGGGTAAAAAGCCCTGGTGTGTGTGTGTGTGTGTGTGTAAGGAAATTGCTTCATGGCTCATTGTGTGTCCGGAGTGGACGCAGCCTTCATCATAGTTCAGTTCAATAAGAAAGCAAGCCTGCAATTACACACACACACACACACACACACACACACACACACACACACACACACACACACTGTGTTTAGTCTGAATAATCAGGCGAAGAAGAAATGGACTGATGGACTGATACAGAGATAAACAATGGTCAGTGTGCAGCTGTGGGAGCGACACTGCGGCTCTGGTGTATCCTGATATCAGATCATCCATGATTTCTCATCATGACCTTCTGATCTGATTCTGGAGAAACGTCTCCAGACAAGAAGCTTAATAACCACAAACTCCACGGAGCCACCAGCAGCTTCAGCATCATAATATTTACATACGATTACGGCCGATAGTGGACGCGTTTTTCCAAACTGACCTTCAATACAATGTAAACAAATACAATACAAGCAACTGAGGGTTAGGAGCCTTGTTTAGGCGTCCAACAGTGAAAACTTGATGGTGGTGTGTCTTGAACCAGTAAGATTCTGATCACCAGATCCAAGACTTTATCCGCTAAGCTACACTATACACGGATCAGCCATAACATTAAAACCACCTCTTTGTTTCTGTTCATTTTATCAGCTCCACTTACCATATAGAAGCACTTTGTAGTTCTACAATTACTGACTGTAGTCCATCTGTTTCTCTGCATGCTTTGTTAGCTCCCTTTCATGCTGTTCTTCAATGGTTAGGACCCTCACAGGACCACCACAAAGCAGGTATTATTTGACACTGACATGGTGGTGGTGTGTTAGTGTGTGTTGTGCTGGTATGAGTGGATCAGACACAGCAGTGCTGCTGGAGTTTTTAAACACCTCACTGTCACTGCTGGACTGGGAATAGTCCACCAACCAAAAATATATCCAGCCAACGTCGCCCCGTGGGCAGCGTCCTGTGACCACTGATGAAGGTCTAGAAGATGACCGACTCAAACAGCAGCAATAGATGAGCGATCGTCTCTGACTTTACATCTACAAGGTGGACCAACTAGGTAGGAGTGTCTAATAGAGTGGACAGTGAGTGGACACGGTATTTAAAAACTCCAGCAGCGCTGCTGTGTCTGATCCACTCATACCAGCACAACACACACTAACACACCACCACCATGTCAGTGTCACTGCAGTGCTGAGAATCATCCACCACCTAAATAATATCTGCTCTGTGGGGGTCCTGTGGGGGTCCTGACCATTAAAGAACAGGGTGAAAGCAGGCTAAAAATGTATGTAGAGAAACAGATGGACTACAGTCAGTAATTGTAGAACTACAAAGTGCTTCTATATGGTAAGTGGAGCTGATAAAATGGACAGTGAGTGTAGAAACAAGGAGGTGGTTTTAATGTTATGGCTGATCGGTGTATCTACAAAGGTATTGGGACACGCCTTCTAATGATTGAATAAATCATTATATAAAGGAGATTGTATGCTTCTAACTTTGCAGCAACAGTTTAGGGAAGACCCTTTCCTGTTTCAGAATGACAAAGCAAGCTCGAAAATCTCGGTTAAAAGAAACTCCAGTGTCCTGCACAGAGCCCTGACCTCAGCCCCACTGAACAGCTTTAGGATGAATTGGAACAGAGATTGTGAGCCAGGCCTTCTTACCCATTAGTGCCTCACCTCATAAATGCCCAGTTGACCTAATGGTACACTTCAAAACCTTGTGAAAAGCCTTAACAGAGGAGTTGAGACTGTTTTAGCAGCAACAGATGGAGATAACTTTACAATAATGAGCCGATGTATTAAAACTGAGCAGCCAAAAAGTGCAAGACCACGCATGGTCAAGGGATCTATTAGATGATCTATTAGATGCTGGACTGACGGTGGTTCTTCGTAGTTCACGTGTTGAATGCAGCAGACGATTCAGTTGAAATATCGCCAGAACAGCAAGAGGGCACCAAAAAGCACCTGCAGTGGGCATGTAGGCGTACCTGTGGAGGAGATGGAACCAGGATACACTGTGGGACGATCCACCTCACAACGTACAGAAGTTGATGGACCTGCTGGTAATGTCCTGACACCACAGGCCACAGGACACCTTCATGTCTCGGAGGGTAGTCCTAATGTTTAGGCTCATCTGTGTACCTTGTTTTGGAATGGGATGTCCAGCACGCAGAGAGGTCAGGTGTCCAATGATCAGGTGTCCACATGCTTTTAGACATATTGTGTACGTTTATTAAATTGCTGCTAAAAATTTGAATGCAGCACGATGCAACCAACAGTTTTGATTGGGCCGAATGTTGGGCGCTCAAGTGATAGGTGTATCAGTGACACAAAGTTGAATATCATGGTGGAAGCTCAGTGACGGGAACAAACGGGACTTTATAGGGTCGTTACCAAGTTCCCCAGAACCTCTGAGACCCAGTCTCAACAAAACCTGCACATCACTGGCTTTACTGCATAACTTGGTATAAAGAGCACACACCCTGGACCCCGTAGCAGTAAAAAAGGTCTAGTGAGTCAGCTTTTACCAGATGTTCCACATCTGGACTGATTTATGTTTAGCCACAGCATCTGCAGTATCTAGTAGAAGTCATTAGGTCTAGAGATCGCTTCGCACTGTTGTAGATAAACCAACAAATAAAAGGCACTTTTAACAGGAACAGCCGCACCCTGTGACGCAGACCCTCTTTGTTACCATGTGACAGGACCAGCATATACTGCAATGATAAGAAATGGTTTAATAAACACCAGGATGAAGTCGGGATTACCCGTACGCAAATGTAATACATGTACACTTATACAATTTTCATGTATAAAATATACGCCCATATTAGTACAAACTATAAAATATTAAACCAATTTCATATATTGACACATACACCGATCAACCATAACATTAAAACCATCTCCTTG
The DNA here is from genome assembly GCF_030014385.1 of Trichomycterus rosablanca. NCBI lineage: Eukaryota > Metazoa > Chordata > Actinopteri > Siluriformes > Trichomycteridae > Trichomycterus > Trichomycterus rosablanca. The sequence goes on along the minus strand of NC_085999.1, from coordinate 36,637,872 downwards.
TTTCTACACTCACTGTCCATTTTATCAGCTCCACTTACCATATAGGAGCACTTTGTAGTTCTACAATTACTGACTGTAGTCTATCTGTTTCTCTGCATGCTTTGTTAGCCCCTTTCATGCTGTTCTTCAATGGTCAGGACCCCCACAGGACCACCACAGAGCAGGTATTATTTGGGTGGTGGATCATTCTCAGCACTGCAGTGACACTGACATGGTGGTGGTGTGTTAGTGTGTGTTGTGCTGGTATGAGTGGATCAGACACAGCAGCGCTGCTGGAGTTTTTAAACACCTCACTGTCACTGCTGGACTGAGAATAGTCCACCAACCAAAAATATATCCAGCCAACAGCGCCCCGTGGGCAGCATCCTTTGACCAGTGGTGAAGGCCTAGAAGATGACCGACTCAAACAGCAGCAATAGATGAGCGATCGTCTCTGACTTTACATCTACAAGGTGAATCAACTAGATAGGAGTGTCTAATAGAGTGGACAATGAGTGGAAACGGTATTTAAAAACTCCAGTAGCGCTGCTGTGTCTGATCCACTCATACCAGCACAACACACACTAACACACCAGCACCATGTCAGTGTCACTGCAGTGCTGAGAATGATCCACCACCCAAATAATACCTGCTCTGTGGTGGTCCTGAGGTCCTGTGGAGGTCATTGAAGAACAGGGTGAAAGCAGGTTAAAAAGGTATGTAGAAAAACAGATGGACTACAGTCAGTAATTGTAGAACTACAAAGTGCTTCTATATGGTAAGTGGAGCTGATAAAATGGACAGTGAGTGTAGAAACAAGGAGGTGGTTTTAATGTTATGGCTGATCAGTGTATATGTCATATATTACATTTCTGTTTGGGTGCTCTTGTTCACCACATTTAGAAATAAAACAAAAGCTTTATTAAGTTTTATAGGGCGTTATAAACGTTATATAGCATTAAAGCTTTATAGGACGTTCTTGAGTGTAGACTGTGAAGTAGATCTCCACCTTTCTCATCCCTCAAAAAACCTAAAAATTCTCCTGAAGAGGCTCCAACAGTTTATTACAAATGATAGAGGAGCATTAAAGAGAATTAAAGCTGTTTTGCAGGCCTGTGGAAGAACTAATGCTAACGCTAAGTCTAAAGTCCAAAACTAATAATGCTAACGGCGGTACGGTAACAGCACATCAATCCTCCTACGTTTTACATTCACAAGATTAGCGAGGGACACGACACGGTGAGGAAAAACCCACCATTGTACGATCCCAAACCCAAATCCCAACACGGCTCGCGTAGAGGGGGGCAGATGTTTGCTTTAGCATTAGCCGCTAATTATGCATGTGTTGCTACTGGTTATGGAAGCTAAGGGAGTTTTTGGTGTGGATGAAGTTCGCTAATGCTGTGTGTAATTGACAACGTGTGTGAGTGTGTGTGTGTGTGTGTGTGTGTGTGTGTGTGTGTGCACACGCACGTGTACTTCCTCAATGATCTACAACAAACCTGAGCACACCAAATAAACCTGGAGCCCAAAACCACAGTAACGACTATCGAGTGTTTAATGTCCACAACATCTAAAGATCAAAGCCAGATCAAAAGCAACAACTCAGAAAGCATTGTTCCTGTGTGTGTGTGTGTGTGTGTGTGTGTGTGTGTGTGTGTGTGTGAAGAAGAAAAGAAACGCGCGTTCATCTTTGAAGCATCATCTTAACACATTCTGAAAAGAACAGTAAGCCAATCTGCCACCCACACACTCAGACCGTAACACACACACACACACACACACTCCGACAATAACACACACCCACACACTGCGACAATAACACACACACACACACACACACACATACATACTCCGACAATAACACACACCCACACACTCCGACCGTAACTCTACACACACACAGACACACTCCGACCATAACACTACACACACACACACTCTGACTGTAACACTACGCACACACACACACACTTCAACCGTGACACACACACACACACACTCCGACTGTAACTCTCTTTACACACACACACTCCGACCATAACACACACACTACACCCACACACTTCGACCGTAACTCTACACACACACACTCCGACCATAATACACACACACACACACACACACACACTACACACACACTCCGACCATAACACACACTCCAACTCAACACACAAACACACACACACACACTCCGACCGTAACTCTACACACACACACTCCGACCATAATACACACACACACAGTACACACACACTCCGACCGTAACACACACTCCAACTCAACACACACACACACACACTCCGACCGTAACATATACACACACACACGCCGACCGTAACTCTACACACACACACACACTCCGACTGTAACACTACACACACACACACACACACTTCAACCATAACACACACACTATACTAACACACACACTTCAACCGTAACTCTACACACTGCTGATTCATCCACACTACACACACACACACAACACACCCACACATTCCAACCATAACACTACACACACACTCTCACACACACACACACAACCCACACACACACTTTAGCTGTAACACTACACACTGCTGATTCATCCACACTACACACATACAACGCACCCACACACTCCAACCGTAACTCTACACACTGCTGATTCATCCACACTACACACAAAACGCACCCACACACTCCAACCGTAACTCTACACACACACACACACACACTATACACACACAAACGCACACAGACTCCGACACACACACTGCTGATTCATCCACACTACACACACACATACACACTACACATACACACCGACTGTAACACTACAAACTGCTGATTCATCCACACTACACACACACGCCGACCGTAACACACACACACTACACACACACTCTCACACACATACAACACACACACAATTCAGCTGTAACACTACACACTGCTGATTCATCCACATTACACACACTACACACACACGACTGTAGCACTACACACTGCTGATTCAGCCACACTACACACGTACACACACAAACACAATGTGTGTATATACATATATGTTTTATCCACAACAATTGGTAACAGCTGTAATAAATCAATCAAACTAATTATATGATATGCTTCCAACTTTGCAGCAACAGTTTAGGGAAGGCCTGTTTCCTGTTCCAGCATGACTGTCCTCTGTGTCTTGCACAGAGCCCTGACCTCTGCCCCACTCAACAGCTTTGGAATGAACTGGAACATCAAATGAGGCTTTCTTGACCAATAGCAGTGGTCTTTACCTCAAAACATGCCACCTACCTGAATGCATCGATTAAACACGGCTCTGTACCTCACACTCTCAGATCCAGGGCTCAAAAAGACAAGCATCAACACCCATGTAAGGTAAGAGTTTCCACCTACTGTGGCTAAATGCAAACAAACCCAAGCTTTTCTCATCCATCAAAAACTGCTAAAGAATCGATGGCACCAACCTGGCGTCCGACGCGATTGTTGTGAAGTCTCATCCTGGCGTGGATGTCTCTGTACGTCTCTCTAGAATCCAAGAAGTCTTTGGAAAACTTTTCACCAAATTCCACATTGGGACTGCAACCCCCCCACTCCCACTCCTCCATGGCCCCGTTCCCTTTGCCGCCGCCACGTTCCTCTATGATCCCCCCACGCTCCTCCATCACCCCGTGCGTCATGCCCTTCCTTCCCTGGATGGCCTCCAGCTGCAGTCGGTTCAGCTTGAGGCGGAAAGCCTCCTCGTCTCCTCGCCGTTTCTCGTCGCAGCTGCAAGCCTTTAACTTCCCCATGGAGCAGGCGTTCGATACGGAGTGGACCACGCCGGCCGCCGCGATGGCGTACGCGAAGGCGCTCTCCCTGAACCCTGCAACACAGAGGGAGAGACACTCAGTACACACTTAGCGCCAGAGAGGAACACTGTGTACGACAATCCAAACATGGTTAGCTTTGTGGCATCTTCTAGGGTGGTGCCAAGTGAGCTCTCACATTGGCTCGAAGACTTTCACATTTAAGAGATACAACTGGCAACAAATAATAAGTTTTATGCTAAGTTCACACTACACGACTTTTAATGTGTTCAGATCTTCGTACAGTTCACACTACACGACTTGATCGCTTGCTATCTGGAGTCTTTTAAGTCGTTGTGGTTTTCACACTACATGACTGATCAGCGTTAGGGGGTCACACACTACTCCATCTATCACCAGGAATAATCTCAGTCTGTCTGGTCCCTCAAACTACGTTTTGTCGTGAAAACAAACGCAAGAAGTGACGAGGGGTTTAATGATACCACATCCACAAATGTACGTCAACAAGATCCGAACGATCAAAGTTGTTTGTGCGCTGATGTGCAGCGTAAAAGCAAGTAGGAAAGATAAATGAATCTGGGTGAAGGAGTGGATTTGGCTACGTGGCCAGCAGGGGGCGTCTGTTCTGTAGTGAGTTGGAGGTTAATAAATATGTTTTGCAATGCAACATTGGTGTTATAGTTTGGCGTAAACGATAAAGTCACAAATACTGTAAAGCTTGTGTGTGTGCCGATATACTCTGATAGAAACTATATTAGGCCTCTGCCTCATACATTTATACACTCCTCCCCCGGGGTTTCCCCTCACTCTGTATCTTGCGTTCACAACAATCACAACCTGATCGCAACACCTTTCACACTACATGATTTTGAGTCGCCGACAGTGGATGATATTTGACAGGCTAGATATTTTTCTTCTCCTATTTTCTGTAGTCAATTTGTCTTCCGCTGCTGGGGGATCCCTGATTGCAGTCGAGGTGGGTATATTGCTGCTCACGCCTCCTCCAACCCACACGCAGTCCTTAACATGCATTCTGCACAGGCGCCTCTCTATCTGCCAATCAGGGTCCTTACACAGCATTTGAAGACCCCACCCACATAGTCCGGTCATCCCGCCCTAGCAGAAATGTGTCTCCTGCAGGCACTGCCAATTATGCCGACTGGTGGCAACGGCGAGTTTCGAACCGAGGAGTTCAGAATCTCGGCGCTGGTGTGCTAGCACCCACCTGGGCCCTAGATATTTTTCTTGAGTCCGATCGGTGAGCCGCTCGGATCGAGTTGTTGAACAGTTAGCAATCGAGCGTTCGCCGTTGCTCAAAAACTAGGCATAATCCAGTTTGTTTGTTTGTTTATTAGGATTTTTTCGTCATGTTTTACACTTTGTAACATTCATGACAAGAACGGTAGTTACTCATTACACAAGATTCATCAGTTCACAAGGTTATATCGAACACAGTCATGGACAATTTAGTATCTCCAATTCATCTCAATTGCACGTAGTTGGACTGTGGGAGGAAACCGGAGCACCCGGAGGAAACCCACGCGGACATAGGGAAACTCCACAAGAAAGGACCCGGACCGCCCCGCCTGGAAATCGAACCCAGGACCTTCTTGCTGTGAGGCGACAGTGCTACCCACTTAGCCACCACGCCGCCCGCATAATCCAGAAACACTTGTGTGTCAACAGGGTTTTATGCCAGCCAGGCCGGAGCTTCACCAGATACAACTGCCCAATAATTTGAAGACCAAGTATCTATAGATATATTTATGTAATAATATCTATATATTATAATATCTAAATAAACAATATATAAAGTACAGGTTCCAATATGACAATGGAACGAGTAAGCTTTGTTCAGTCTTTGTTCCTATTCATTCCAAAGGTATTTAAGTTCAGAGCTCTGTGCTGACCACTGAGGTTTATTCACACTATGTCTTTGAGAAACAAGAAAGGACCTTCCCTACACTGTTGCTACAAAGATGGATGCATATACTGAGTTCTCTATAATTGACTTGATACACCTGTTAGCAATATGTGTGTTTAACACTAATTAGGAGGGGTGTCCACATACTTTTACATGCACAGCTCCTGAAACATGGTAGTGATTACACTACTGTTTGATGTGCTCAACACTTTTATTACACCCCCCCCCCCCCCCACACACACACACACACACACTCACTTGATTACAGAAATTCCTGCTCGAACCTCCTGCTGGAGAACTGACACTTGAGTGAAACGTTAATCAGCACCGAGTTACAGCTACATTGTTAGCACGGTCGACTTTATTCCATCGTAGCCACGTAGCCGGGAGACAGAGGTAGAGAGGCGACCGCAGGTGACCGCAGGGGATCAGGAGCAGCTAATGCTCTCCAACCGTATTAACCGGACGCCTCATTAAATTATCCAGGCTCCCTAAATGACTTTCAGGAGCAGACGGAGAACGAAAGCAGGACATGAAGGAGCCACTTAAAGCTAAAGCGTCTGCAGTTCCTCCAGCCTGCTGCAATCAAAGGCCGTCGCTGCTTTAACGAGCAGGGAACAGAGGCGGCCGCACCGCGTAAAACACTTATTTTTGAACTCGGGGAACGAGGAGCGCTCGGCTGGGTGTAAAATAAATGTGTGTGTAAGCCACGCCGGCCTGTTATTTCTAAACCCTGTTCGAAGCTAATAAACTAGCAATAGCATGTTCCAGTTTCTGTTTTTATTCCCAGCTACAACGCTTAGCATGTGTTTGATGTGTGGAGTTTTCTCCAGAAGCTACCAGGCTAAGGTACAGAGCTGTGAAAAAGTATTTGCCCCCTTTCTGCATTTACTAAAACGTTTTATGCGTTTCAGTTATGAAACACAACCAGGCTTGATTTCAGCACAATCCTGCTTTTTATTAAGAGCAATCACTGTAAAGTTTCTACAGGAACACTATGTTTATTTCTTTATTAGGATTTTACGTAATGTTAACATGCAAACTCCACACAGAAAGGACCCTGACCGCCCCACCTGGGGATCAAACCCAGGACCTTCTTGCTGTGAGGCGACAGTGCTACCCACTGAGCCAAAACAATGTCATGAAAAAGATATTATGTTCATATTCTGTATTACACTGATCAGCCTTAACATTAAAACCACCTCCTTGTTTCTACACTCACTGTCTATTTTATCAGCTCCACTTACCATATAGGAGCACTTTGTAGTTCTACAATTACTGACTGTAGTCCATCTGTTTCTCTGCATGCTTTGTTAGCCCCCTTTCACCCTGTTCTTCAATGGTCAGGATCCCCACAGGACCACCACAGAGCAGGTATTATTTAGGTGGTGGATCATTCTCAGCACTGCAGTGACACTGACATGGTGGTGGTGTGTTAGTGTGTGTTGTGCTGGTATGAAGAACAGCATGAAAGGGGGCTAACAAAGCATGCAGAGAAACAGATGGACTACAGTCAGTAATTGTCCTTTCTGTGTGGAGTTTGCATGTTCTCCCCGTGTCTGTGTGGGTTTCCTCCGGGAGCTCCGGTTTCCTCCCACAGTCCAAATACATGCAAGTGAGGTGAACTGGAGACACTAAATTGTCCATGACTGTGAACTGATGAATCTTGTGTAATGAGTAACTACCGTTCCTGTCATACATGTAACCAAAGAGTGTAAGACATGACAGGACAGGTAATTACTTACACAAAAATTCATCAGTTCACAGTCATGGACAATTTAGTATCTCCAATTCACCTCACTTGCACGTCTTTGTACTGTGGGAGGAAACCACACAGACCCTGGGAGAACATGCAAACTCCACACAGAAGGAACCCGGACCGCCCCATCTGGGTCGCTTAAAAAGAAGTTTGAATAACCCTGATCTACAGGGTGTATTTCAAACTTCTGCTCAAGGTTTCTTTCATCGGCTTTGGGTGCAGCATGACCCTGAATTGTCGCTTACTAAAAATAAATGAATGGATGAATAAATGAATCTCATGACTGTGATTATTTGCATTTTATAAACTTCTGGAACCCGACAGGGTGCTTGTCTGAACACATAAACACATTTGAATATTAAGGAAACATTTTTATTAGGAAAGTGATATTTTCTCATAGACAATATTGTGTGTATGTGTGTGTGTGTGTGTGTGTGTGTGCACGCTGTGAATTTGCTCTCAGCGCTTTCCCAACTCTCGGCCTGAGCTGGCGGAGGTAAAAGCATAAACCCGTTTCGTTGGTTCTCCATAAACCGGAGTGACAGTTTCTTTCAAACTTTAATTCATTTTCCCACTTCCTCTGCCATCAGCGCAGCCGGCTGTGCCTCGCGCCCTGAATTATTCGGTAGATCGATCTGGACCCGCTCCCCCGTCGCTCTGGAGGGGCCCGAAAACAGCATTTCCATGTCCTACACGTCCCAGCTTGACCTAAAGTGCCAGCGGCCGTCTATCACCTGCTCTCCATCAACCTCCGTACATACACCAGGAATGATAAAGAACAGCATGGAGAAAGACTTACTCATCTTCAGTCACTACTTCATCCTGATCAGGGCTGCAGTGGTTCCAGAGCCAGGCTTAAAATTGAAATACGCTATGAATGTGGCACCAGTTTCGATCAGCCAGTCCATCTTTTGCATACCCATATGTACACGGGGAGAACATACAAATCTTCTCACATATTTACATTTACATTTTCAGCATTTTGCAGACGCTTTTTATCCAAAGCGATTTACAGTACTGTGATAGCATACAGTCTGAGCAATTAAGGGTTGAACCCAGGTCCCTAGACCCAGCTGATCTGCAGCACCCACTCTACCAGCTGTACCACTGTGTCACCTATTTTTGTATCTAGACCTGGAGGGTATTCCACAATATTTTGGAGTGTGCCTGTGGGGATAACAAACCCCTGAACCCCTGAATGTCTAGGCAGATTGTCCACATACTTTTATTTTATAGTGTACATGTAACTCATGATTTCATTTGTAAGGGTGTTGGTGGGGTCATAAAGCTCCCAGAGGAAACCCACTCAGACATGAGGAGAACATCCACACAGAAAGGACCCGGACTGCTCCACCTGGGAATCGAACCCAGGACCTTCTTGCTATGAGGCGACAGTGCTACCCACCGAGCCACTGTGACTACCACTTTACTTTAAATCACTTATATACAATAAATACAATTCCAATGTAGCAACAGTTTGGGGAAGGTCATCTTCTGACCAGATTGAGCAGTTTGGTGTGAAGGAGGTGTCCACTCACAAGATCCCTGACCTCAACCCTATAAAACACCTTTGGGATGAATTGAAGTGTTGATTGCACGATCGTCTCTTTTGACTAAACGGACTCCAATTCCAACACACACATTCCAAAATCTTGTTGAAGGCTTGTTGTTGGATGTACAATAAGCTCCCGGTCGGGTGTCCACACTGATTTGGCTATACAGTGTATCTTATTAGAGTTTGTTCTAGGTTCTTAGAGGATCAGGAACTCTCACTCTGACTGAAGAGGATTTTTTTCTATCACACGTGACACTTTTAGGGGGACTTGAAACCCAATCAGGATGAAGAAACGGTGACCACATTACTCATCATACAGCGGGTGAGATCATGTCTAGCAGTGGTAACTCACAGCAACTGGACATAAACGTGAAGATGTTTCTCCACTCATTCAGTGAATCACATTTTATACTTGTCTGAATGAACACGTCCGGCAGGTAGACTTCAAAAATCAGAACACATCTAGAGGAACTGATTAGGAACCTCGGATGAGTGGTAACTTACCGCGGCTGAAGACCACGCTCTCGTAAGGGATCTTGTTCCGGGTCTCGAGGCTCGAGCAGTTCCACCGATGACCCCTGAACTGGTGCTGGCATTCGTGGATGGCGATCTGGATCCCCTGGATTGCTGAGGCCGTAACATCCGGGTTTCTCATGCACACGTCCAGCTGCTTCCTCGTCAGGCCCGGGAGGGTTAAACACACCGTGTTGGCATTGAGGATGGGGTCAAAGGGCATGTTCAGTCCAACGATCGCATTCGAATCTACCCTAGAAGAGAATTGATTAAGGTGGATTAATGAGAACTGACCACACCTAGTGTTAAATAATTTTGTTAATGTAGCATTTTTGTAATGCAGCATTTTGTTTATTAACAGAGTTAAAGTCTAGACCAAGACCAAACATAGACCCATAATAACTGAGACCAAGACAAGACCAAGCATAAGGAATATCAAACCCAGATTGTTCACAGGCTACAACAGTTTCAGTGTAGTGTAGCTGTGCTGGTTTAGTAGATCACCACAGAGGATTATCGCTAGATTTAATGATTTACAAGACTTTCAATACTTATTTGATTTATTTATTAGGATTTTAATGTCATGTTTAAACTTTGGTTACATTCATGACAGAAACTTTAGTTACTCGTTACTCACAAGGTTCATCAGTTAACGGACAATTTTGTACCTTCAATTCACCTCAGTTGCACGTCTTTGGATTGTGTGAAGAAATTGGAGGAAACCCACGCAGACACGGAGAAAACATGCAAACTCCACACAAAAAGGACCTGGACCACCCCACCTGGGGATCGAACCCAGGACCTTCTTGCTCTAAGGCGACAGTGCTACCCAATAATAAATAATGGCCTTCAATAATTAAAAATCAAATACTATCATTATGTTTGGGTGCTCTGGTACTGCAGCAGTCTAATATTCTGGTAGCAGTTTGAGTTAGTCTTTGGACAGCTGTTGGCCGTGTCTGAGGGAGTGAAGGTTGGATGGGGTTTTAATAGTGACTCCTGCTGTCTGCTCCAGCACTAGCATGAAAAATAGAGGAACACACAGAGCACAATGTGACTCTAAAACTCTCTCTACAACTCTCATGTAGAAGGTCCTGGGTTCGATCCCCAGGTGGGGCGGTCCGGGTCCTTTCTGTGTGGAGTTTGTATGTTCTCCCCGTGTCTGTGTGGGTTTCCTCCGAGTGCTCTGGAGACACTAAATTGTCCATGACTGTGTTCGATATAACCTTGTGAACTAATTAATCTTGTGTAACAAGTAACTACCATTTCTGTCATGAATGTAACCAAAGTGTAAAACATTACGTTAAAATCCTAATAAACAAACAAACAACTCTCAAGTTGGAGGGGGCGGATGCAAGTCTGCAGCTCTCCTTGGCCGGTGTAAAGCTGGTGCAAGAAGCGGAATAAAGAATTGCATGGACTTAAATGACTACATTGGAATAAAACGCTTGATTAGAAGACGTTCCCCAAGTAAGCTGCAGACAGGAACAGCTTAGCAACAGCGTAGACTATCCTAAAGTGATATTTTTGGAAAAGTGATCTTACAGGTTCTGGTGCGAGTGTATAAACGCCTTAGGGGTGTAATTATCACACCTACACATTATTGTTTGTTTAGGCAGGTACAGGACTTCCATTCCTCAGTCTTCAATTATTAATTTATTCCTCCTGCATTCCTCTTCATCAGAAATGCATTCTCCTTTTTTTGCAACTTCCCAATTTAGATATGCTCAGTTTCCCTCTGCTGCTCGCACGACACCCGCTCTTGTCAGAAAGAGCCGCGAGCTAGTACACAACCCCAATGCTACATGCAGACTCTTACAGAAGGTCTCGGCATGTACGGAGGACCACGTTTACTCTCTCTGTATTCTTAACACAAGGGTGTTAAAGGGACACTCACTGTCTATTTTATCAGCTCCACTTACCATATAGAAGCAGTTTGTAGTTCTACAATTACTGACTGTAGTCCATCTGTTTCTCTGCATGCTTTGTTACCCCCCTTTCACCCTGTTCTTCAATAGTCTCTCCCAGTACCACCACAGAGCAGGTATTATTTAGGTGGTGGATCATTCTCACCACTGCAGTGACACTGACATGGTGGTGGTGTGTTAGTGTGTGTTGTGCTGGTATGAGTGGATCAGACACAGCAGCACTGCTGGAGTTTTTGAACACCTCACTGTCACTGCTGGACTGAGAATAGTCCACCAACCAAAAATATATCCAGCCAACAGCGCCCCGTGGGCAGCGTCCTGTGACCACTGATAAAGGTCTAGAAGATGACCGACTCAAACAGCAGCAATAGATGAGCGATCGTCTCTGACTTTACATCTACAAGGTGAATCAACTAGGTAGGAGTGTCTAATAGAGTGGACAGTGAGTGGACACGGTATTTAAAAACTCCAGCAGCGCTGCTGTGTCTGATTCACTCATACCAGCACAACACACACTAACACACCACCACCATGTCAGTGTCAAAATGTAACATGCAGATTTCTCGTTAAGTGGTTCTACACACTTACCAATACTGTTAATTACAAATACAGATGAATTGACTTAAGAACAGCCCTTCGGAACCAGTTAAGTTCGTAAGTCAAGGGTCCACTGTAGCTGAAATGTATTTAATGGTTAACCTCATTTACTTTATTAATTCTTGAAATTGTAATTATATGCGTATTTCATTGTTGATGCCTTCAATGCTTTCAAAAAGAGTTGGAACAGGGAAAATAAGACTGGGAGATGAAAGGAGCATTTCTACAAGTTTCAATCATTTGAGCAAAGATGATTTGAGGTTCACTGCATTGCAAAAACTGCATAAGTGAATACTCTAGCAGTTTACATTTTACAGCGTTTCTCAACACACAGTTGCAAGAAATATAGAGATTCTACCATCTACAGTCCATAACATGATCAAAACGTTTAGAGAATTCTAAGTTATCTGTGTGTACAATCAATATTGAATGACCCTAAACTTCAGCTCATCAGACTGCACTGCATTAAACATGCTTCTGTTTCGAAACTCGGTGTTGCCACCGGTCGGCTGAGCGCCATCTAGCGGGCATAATTGGCAGTGCCTGCAGCAGATACTAATTGGCCACCGTATCTGCAGGGTGGGGGCCGGACTATGTGTGGGTGGGTGGGTCTTCATACACTGTGTAAGGACTCTGACTGGCGGAAGAGACGCCTGTGCAGAGTGCAGGGACGAGAAGAGGAGGGCTGTGCACGTGTCGGAAGAGGCGTGTACAGCGACGTGCTCTCCTCTGATTCAATCTGGTATCTCTCAGCAGCGGAAGACAAATTGAGTAAGCTAAATCGAAAGGAAAATAGGGAGAAAATGCATTAAAAAAACATGCTGCTGTGATGAACAGAACCACATGGCTCTGGGATCCTTCAGAAAACCCACGTCAGTAAACACAGTTCACCGCTGCATCTACAAATACAAGTTCAGAATCCATTATAAAGCAGAAGCCAGATGTAAAAGACTTCTCTGAGACCAAACCTCTCTGAGATGGACTGATGTAAATGGAAAAGTGTAAGGTTTAAAATCTTTGTTTATGAGCAAACCATTCTTGCTCATAAATGACTGAGCCTTTCATTAAGGCCAGCATAATGAAACTTGTTTACTCAGGTAACGTTTTAATTTCATATTTAATTTTTAATGTCCTAACTATTATATATAATTTAGCTAAATTTGTGCCTCAGATTTGTAATGGTTTTCAGCCTTCATGAGTAGAAAGTATAAATAATAAAACATTTATTTCTGAAATGATGCTGAACTGCTGGTGAACGTTTTCTCTTCAGCTGAATGTGATCAGGATTGTACAAATTTTTTACAAAAGTAAAAAAGTTCAAGCGTATTATGGGTTATTATTATTATTATTATTATTATTATTATTATTAGCTAGATATAATTATTTGGAAGGCATCAACTTAGACATTGGTGTATGATTACAAAAATGTATAAAGCTTATAAAATAAAACTTTAAAAGTACCTTATTTGTGCTGTTTTACCATATACACCAATCAGCCATAACATTAAAACCACCTCCTTGTTTCTACACACATTGTCCATTATTTCAGCTTCACCATATAGGAGCACTTTGTAGTTCTACAATTACTGACTGTAGTCCATCTGTTTCTTTACATACTTTTTTAGCCTGCTTTCACCCTGTTCTTTAATGGTCAGGACCCCCACAGGACCACCACAGAGCAGGTATTATTTGGGTGGTGGATCATTCTCAGCACTGCAGTGACACTGACATGATGGTGGTGTGTTAGTGTGTGTTGTGCTGGTATGAATGGATCAGACACAGCAGCGCTGCTGGAGTTTTTAAACACCTCACCGTCACTGTTGGACTGAGAATAGTCCAAACAAACAAATATTTCCAGCCAACAGCACCTCATGGGCAGCGTCCTGTGACCACTGATGAAGGTTTAGAAAATGACCGACTCAAACTGCAGCAATAGATGAGCGATCGTCTCTGACTTTACATCTACAAGGTGGACCAACTAGGTAGGAGTGTCTAATAGAGTGGACACGGTATTTAAAAACTCCAGCAGCGCTGCTGTGTCTAATCCACTCATACCAGCACAACACACACTAACACACCACCACCACGTCAGTGTCACTGCAGTGCTGAGAATGATCCACCACCCAAATAATACCTGCTCTGTGGTGGTTCTGTGGGGGTCCTGACCATTGAAGAACAGGGTGAAAGCAGGTTAAAACAGTATGTAGAGAAGCAGATGGACTACAGTCAGTAATTGTAGAACTACAAAGTGCTCCTATATAGTAAGTGGAGCTGATAAAATGGACAGTGAGTGTAGACACAAGGGGGTGGTCATAATGTTATGGCTGATCGGTGGATAATAAATGAGCTGTGCACAGTGTGTCAATCATATCACCTGTAAATCCACATTTTAAGTACAGTCTTCATTATTTTCATCCCTTTATAAACCTTAATAGAGTTCTAAAGCAACACTAGATCCTCTGACTGAAGGTGAATCACAGATGTAAACTCGAGAGTATCAGTTCTGATCCAATCATAGTTCCCTGAAAGGTTCCCAGATACGAAAGAAGGTATTAAAATAATAAGCAGCAGTTCTGTTCATCTTAAATTATATAAATAAATAAGTAAATAATGTTAAGTTAATCAGAAGGTTGCTGGTTCATGCCTTACCACCACCTGGTTGCCACTGTTGGGCCCTTAAGCAAGACACTTAACCCCTAATTGTTTGCACTTTATTCAGTCACAGTTTTAAGCTGCTTTGAATAAAAGCATCTGCTAAATGCCATAAATGCAAAGTACAGTTGTGATCCTACAGGCCGAATGAGGAACCTTTACATCCTCCTGTATCTCCAAAGTGAGATTTAAAAGCCGCACCCTGCTAGGAATGATAAAACAATAACACACCTATATCATAATAAAAACAGCTACAATTATATGGGACTAAATTATAGCTACATTTTATGGCCAAAAGTATGTATACACCTCAGCAGGAGCAGAATCTGTGTACATAAATATAGTTAGGACTTGCCAACAATCCCTGTGCCCACTTCAATCCCTGCAGCTATAACAGCCTTTACTCTTCTGTAAATGTTTTTCCACAAGAATTTAAATGTGTCTGTTAAATATTGTGCCCATTTGGGTGAAAAAGCATTTGGGAGGTCAGTTGCTGATGCTGAATGAGAAGACCTGGCTCACAATCCATGTTTCAGTTCATTCGAAAAGTGTTTAAAGGTTTATAAAGGTTTTATACACCTGTTGGCAATTTATGTGGCTGAAACACACAAACCTAATAATTGGAAGCAGTGTCCACATACATTTGGTCATGGCGTGTAAGTTTATATATCGACTGTGGCTCAACCTGAAAGAAATCTATGCAACACTGGGAAACATTTAAAAACATTTAAAACTATTAATTTAGAAAAACAGTAATAACACGGTGTGATAAAAATATTTAACATAATAAATCATTTATTCTATTCAGAATAGAAATTTGTGCCACATTTTTAACTGATTTCAGCCTTATTCATAAGCAGAAAGTATAAATAATGACACATTTACATCTGAAATTATGCTGAACTGCTGGTCAACGTTTTCTCTCCAGCTGAATGTGATCAGGATTGTACAAACTGCTCAAGTAAAGTCAGTTCAAGTGTATTATGGGTTATTGTTATTATTATCATCGTCATCATCACTATATTACTACTACTACTACTATTATTTTAATCATTATTATTACTAATGCCATTACTTGTATTGTTATAGTTACTACTACTACTACGTTATTATTATTATTATAATTATCATCATCATTAATACTTTTACTACTACTACTATATTATTATTTTTATTATTACTATTATTATTATTATTATTATTATTATTGCTACTACTACTACTATATTATTATTTTTATTATTACTGTTATTAATATTATTTTTATTGTTATTATTGCTACTACTACTACTACTATATTATTATTATTGTTATTATTTTTGGGCGGCTCGGTGGGTAGCACTGTCACCTCACAGGAAGAAGGTCCTGGGTTCGATCCCCAGGTGGAGTTTGCATGTTCTCCCCGTGTCTGTGTGGGTTTCCTCCAGGAGCTCCGGTTTCCTCCCACAGTCCAAAGACGTGCAAGTGAGATGAATTGGAGATACAAAATTGTCCATGACTGTGTTTGATATTAAACTTGAACTGATGAATTTTGTGTGTAATAAGTAACTACCGTACCTGTCATGAATGTAACCAAAGTGTGTAAAATCCTAATAAATAAATGCATATTATTATTATTGATACTACTATTACAAGTAAGACTTTCTAATCTACATATTTAATTTTATTATAATTTTTTTAACCAAGTTCTCTTATATTATTAGTTTATCTCTATATACAGTACAGGTCTGGATGATTGGCTGATCTGGGTTTGGCTAAACTAATTTTAAGGTGTTTTTATGCACTTAAAATCTGGTTGTTTGCAACATAATGTAACTTATGCATGTCATTCAAATTTCTTAAATTATAGATATTTTGAATTAAACAATAAATCCGGACAAAAATAAATAAAGAAATAAAGAAGATCATGTTAACTTGGGTGTCGTACTTCTTGAATTATAAAAAAACAAAATGCAAAGTGATTTTGACAAGAAAAATATAGATATATTTTATATTCGTGTTAAAATGCATGTAATAAAACAGCTGTTAGATAAAGGAGTGATGCTTTTATTAATTCCTACAGCTAAGAAATAACGCGATGGGTTGAATAGATGCACATGTCGCGTTTAGATACATTCAATAAGAAAAAGTTTTACTTTCTTGTTTTCTTTGCTGTTTTTGTGTTCTTAGTTTTGAGGACAGTAGGCTGTGGTGTTAAATCGTACAAAATCAGACTTACGAAGCAGAAACGGAACTTTATTCTGGTAAAAGGACAGAAAGATCAAGTGTGTTTCCATCACTTCGACACATCTGTATGTGATTGACCCTCCGTACAGAGTGTTCGGCTACAAAAACATCTGTAGAGATTTCCAAAAGTGCATCAGCACCACATCTCATCCAGCTTCTGATTCTGATTCAGAACGGTGAGATTCTCCAACTTTGAGAAGAATTCCAACTAATTCGCAAAAAAGTTCAGATGGTTTTACGCAACAGTGCGATTTCGGCAAATTATGACGTAGAATATTATTATAACGTCATTAAAGCAGTGTGATAAATATTCACCCGTAATCACACACTTCATTCAGGACGTGTTTCAATAAACACCAGGTTTAATCTGCACGTTTAGGAGGTTTCATCAGGCTGATTTGGGAAGAAGGTGAGAAGATCGAACTTACCTTTGAATCAGAGCGCAGCCGAACAGGTAGAGAATGAGGAACAGTCCCATCCTGGATTCCCAAAACAGAAGAATGATTAAGATCACACACGTCCTGAGGATCAGCACCAGGCTTCGGTTCCAGCAGGGCACAGGTCCAGCTGCGTGTGAGAGAAGTGTGTGTGTTAGGATCCGACTGCTTCTCCAGGTTCCTGCACTGAGCGAGTTCAGATACGCACTGAGAGGAGAAGCTGCAGCATGCCGTCATTCATCTCACCACACACACACACGCACAGAGCGAGAGAGAGAGTTCACACTCACTCATACACACTCACACTCCTCACGTTTATACACACACAACTTTATCTGCAGGTGAGCTTCACTTTACTGTGTGTACCAGCAGCTGGTGCTGGAGTACACACACACACACACACACACACACACACACACGAGCCCGAGCGCACACATGGTGCGGGCTGCAACACGCACTAGGTAAAGAAAGCAAAAACCCTGGAGAAGCTGCAGTGGTGTGTGTGTGTGTGTGTGTGTGTGTGTGTGTGTGTGTGTGTGTGTGTGTGCATTTATTTATTCAATTCCTTAATCGCGTCATCTTGGTCAGCAATGGGGGTTAAAATAAACCCTGGACAGACTTTTAGTCAATCTCAGGGTACCTCACTCACTCACTCACAAACTCACTCACTCATATTCACACACACACACACACACACACACACACACACACACACACACACACACACACACACACGCACGCACACACTCATTTATTCACTCACTCACTCATATTCACACACACACACACTCACTCACTCACTCATTTATTCACTCACTGACTCACTGACTCACTCACTCATTTATTCACTCACTCACTCATTCACTCACTCAATTATTCACTCACTCATTTATTCACTCACTCACTCACTCATATTCACACACTCACTCACTCATTCACTCATATATTCACACACTCACTCACTCATTCACTCACACTCATATATTCACACACTCACTCACTCATTCACTCACTCACTCACTCATTCACTCACTCACTCAAATATTCACACACTCTCACTCACTCATTCACTCACTCAATTATTCACTCACTCATTTATTCACTCACTCACTCACTCATATTCACACACTCACTCACTCATTCACTCATATATTCACACACTCACTCACTCATTCACTTACACTCATATATTCACACACTCACTCACTCATTCACTCACTCACTCACTCATTCACTCACTCACTCAAATATTCACACACTCTCACTCACTCATTCACTCACTCACTTATTCACTCATCCATTCATTCACACCCACTCACTCACTCACTCTTACTAATTCACTCACACACTCACTCACTTATTCACTCATCCATTCATTCACACTCACTCACTCTTACTAATTCACTCACACACACACTCACTCACTCACTTATTCACTCATCCATTCATTCACACCCACTCACTCACCCACTAATTCATTCGCTCGCGTATAGTGACCCATTCACTCACACATTTATTCATATAGTCACCTGCACACCCACCCATTTACTCACACAATTAAGAGAAGCCAATCCACCATCTGCATGTTTTTAGAGGTGGAATAAAACCAGAGTGGCTGGAACAGTGGGTACGGATCCTGAAATCCTTGCTTCCAGTCACTGGAGTGTAAGGAGTCTTGGCATCTTCTCCATGTGTCCACTCGGTTTTCTCCCACCTCCATAAAACATCTAGAAGGTGTGATGCATGCTTGATGTTCTGAGAAGGCAAAATGCTTTAGGTTCCTCACCTGATGAGAACATTCTGTGAAGGCATCAAGTATTGCAATGTGGTGCAGCAGGTTGTGTTGGTGCTCCACAGCCCCAGGTGGTTTGATCTTGCTGTCATGTTGTTATGGGCCTCCTGTAGGTCCTACAGTTCTCTCAACCTCCAAAAGTACGAGGTGAACTGAAATTTTTAAATGTGATCCGATGCCTAGTTTTTTCTGGAACAGGATTTAGACTCATCAAGGCCTTGACTATGGTGGAAAGGTGACTGAAGATGAATGAGTAAACTGAAAACCTCCTGGCTTCCTGCAGTGGCTTCCAGAAAGAGATACCAAATAATATTTAAGTTCCTTAAAAAGCTTTTGTGGTAGGTTCCTCCAGCTTCCAACTTACTGTATTTGTACAAGTTAATCCATGTCCTAATTAGAGCTACTGGTCAAATCTTGGGCTTCCTGAGTGAGTTTGCATGAGCTGCATCTTAACCCAGGACTCTTGTAGTCATTTCCACATGGTTCCAAAAATTCTCTACAGGGGAACTAATTTTCATTTACATTTTTGGCATTTAGCAGGTGCCTTTGTCCAAAGCGACTTACAGTACTGTGACAGTATACAGTCTGAGCAATTGAGGGTTAAGGGCCTTGCTCAAGGGCACAACAGCAGCAACCTGGCAGTAGTGGGGCTTGAACCAGCGACTTTCGGATTATTAGTCCAGTACCCTAACCACTAGGCTACAGCATGCCCAACTCAGGTCTGATTATAATAATTGATTTAATGCTTTACACCCACATGCTTGGGCGGCACGGTGACTAAGTGGGTAGCACTGTCGCCTCACAGGTTTCTGCGTGGAGTTTGCATGTTCTCCCCTTGTCCGTGTGGGTTTCCTCCGGGAGTTCCGGTTTCCTCCCACAGTCCAAAGACGTGCAAATGAGGTGAATTGGAGACACTAAATTGTCCAGTACTGTGTTTGATACTGAACTTGTGAACTGATAAACCTTGTGTGATGAGTAACTACCGTGTCTGTCATGAATGTAACCAAAATGTAAAACATGATGTTAACAAACAAACAAACACCCTCATGCATTGAGCTTTCTCACATGTAGTTGTGACAATCCTGCGTCTGATTTACATTTCTTTAATTTAGTCTAACAGACACTTCAGCGCCTATTAGCAGTGCGTCCGTAACTCATGCTCGAGTCATGCGTAATCAGCTTTAATGATGTCAGTCATGAGCTTCCAGTAGCTCAGAAATGTCAGACATACTTGAGGTGAATGACAGCAGAACTCTAAACATGCACGGCAAGCCAATAAAAAAGACGACACATTGTAAAGACCTTTTAGCTTAGGGCAGAGATGTGATACACTAATTAATAGTTCCGTATGACAGCGTAGTTAAAAACATAAACATCATACCAACACGCTCTCTGTCAGCCCAACCCAGTGCAGGAGAGTTTCAAGGGTGTGTACAGCTGATTGCTTACAACAGAAATAAATGTTTTAATTCTGGTTAGACAAATTATTTAGTATTTAGTTGCTTTATGTCATGACCGTTAATCATTGTTCAGATGTATTGTTTTTTTTTAGATGAAACAATAACTAAAATGAGTCATTTTTAAAATAATATCTTTAAATAAATACATTCTAAACAACTTTAGGTATGGAGATCATCTGTACAGTGTTGGAGTGGGAACAACACAATCACCTAATGCTACATTTATTTATTTATTAAGATTTTAACTTTATGTTTTACACACAGGGCGGCACAGTGGCTAAGTGGGTAGCACTGTCGCCTCACAGAAAGAAGGTCCTGCATGGGTTTGATCCCCAGGCGGGGCGGTCCAGGTCCTGTCTGTGTGGGTTTCCTCCGGGAGCTCCGGTTTCCTCAAACAGTCCAAAAACATGCAAGTGAGGTGAATTGGAGACACTGAATTGCCCTATAGGTGAATGGGTGTGTGTATGAGTGTCTGCCCTGCGATGGACTGGCACCCCGTCCAGGGTGTTACTGTGTGCCTTGGAATCGGCACATTTAGTACTGGACTGTTAAAACTTTGGTACTGAAACTGGAACCGTTTGATTATTTGATTACAAAAATGTAATAAAAAAATTTAAACTAGTCGAATTCCAGGAGCTTCTTTGCTGTGAGGCGACAGTGCTACCCACCGAGCCACCGTGCCGCCCCCGTATGCTATAAGCAAATGTGTAAGATATAATTCAGGAACCACCAAAAAATGTCAAGTCAAGTGAGAAAAAAGCTCCAAAATTGGCACCTTAAATCCTGACTAAGGTGAATCTGGCCAGTATTAATTTGTCCATTTAAATAATAAATGCTTCAAGCTCACAAAACTAAAATTCAGTGCTCTGCATTGATCAGTGCTGGGTTCTGTTATTACCACTGTTACTGTTATACAGATGACACACAGCTGTATTTACCAGCCAAACCCAACAACAGCATGAACACAGTCAGTAAGAGTGATGATTGAGAGAATAAAATAAAAGGCTGGATGTTACTTAACAAGGCCACGAAGGACAAGTTGTCCAACCTGGTGCTTAACCTTAATGCTTTCTCTGTGACTCCCAGCTCCGTTGTGAAGAACCTGGGCGTCACGATGCATTCAGACCTCTCCTTTGACACACATATTAGTAATATTACTAGAGTTGCTTCATTTCATCAGTGTATTATCTCTAAAATAAGAATTATACTTCTCACTGGATGCTCTGGTAGTTTATTTATTTATCTATTAAAATTTTAATGTCATGTTTTACACACTTTTGTTACATTCATGACAAGTGGGAGGAAACCGGAGGAATTCCACACAGACACGGGGAGAACATGCAAACTCCACACAGAAAGCATCCGGACGGCCCCACCTAGGGATCGAACCCAGGACCTGGATGCGCTGGTATATCCACCAACAAGCTCCAGTTGTTTAAAAATGCAACAGCTTGAGTGCTAACTAGAACTAGAAAGTTTGACCATGTTATTCTTGTTCTATCACTGCGTGTCTATCACAAAAAAAAAAAACTTTTACTAACCCTACATCTACACCAATCAGCCATAACATTAAAACCAGCTCCGTGTTTGTACACTCACTGTCCATTTTATCAGCTCCACTTACCATATAGAAGCACTTTGTAGTTCTACAATTACTGACTGTAGTACATCTGTTTCTCTACATACTTTGTTAGCCTCCTTTAATGCTGTTCTTCAATGGTCAGGACCACCACAGGACCACCACAGGACCACCACAGGCACTGCAGTGACACTGACATGGTGGTGGTGTGTTAGTGTGTGTTGTGCTGAGAGTTTTTAAATACCGTGTCCACTCGCTGTCCACTCTATTAGACACTCCTACTTAGTTGGTCCACCTTGTAGATGTAAAGTCAGAGACGATCGCTCATCTATTGCTGCTGTTTGAGTCGGTCATCTTCTAGACCTTCATCAGTGGTCACAGGACGCTGCCCACGGGGTGCTGCTGGCTGGATATTTTTGGTTGGTGGACTATTCTCAGTCCAGCAGTGACAGTGAGGTGTTTAAAAACTCCATCAGTGCTGCTGTGTCTTAACCACTCTTACCAGCACAACACACACTAACACACCACCACCATGTCAGTGTCACTGCAGTGCTGAGAATGACCCACCACCCAAATAATACCTGCTCTGTGGGGGTCCTGTGGGGGTCCTGACTATTGAAGAACAGCATGAAAGGGGGCTAACAAAGCATGCAGAGAAACAGATGGACTACAGTCAGTAATTGTAGAGCTACAAAGTGCTTCTATATGGTAAGTGGAGCTGATAAAATGGACAGTGAGTGTAGAAACAAGGAGGTGGTTTTAATGTTATGGCTGATCAGTGTATACTCTAGTACACTCCAGCACATTTACAAGATGCAGGGTTATTTATAGTTTCTAAAATAAAAAAAATCACATCAGTTGGAGCGTTCGCATATACAGCCCGTTATTAACTTTAGAATAAACTCCCCGTTAGAATAAACTCAGTCTTAACCTTCAAGACCAAGTTAACAACCTACTTATTTACTCAGGCCTCTAATTAATCTTCCCAGACCAGGTTTGTGTGGTTCTGATCCTGAAGGCCTGATGTGGTCTGGTCCTCTCATGGTCCGTCCCACCTGCTGCCTGGTATTAATGCGATGGGTTGGATCATTGGAACATGATGAAATTTGGTCCTCCAGGGCTGAACCGTAATAGCTACAGTATATTATGGTATACGTAATATTTTTAAGAGTAAAACTATTACTATAAATGTTTATAGGTACTCATCAGGTTATATGCTTGAATGAAACATAAACAACTCATGGTAATGATACACTCAAAGTCAGAAGGAGTCGACTTAATAAAAATATTTATTACAGTTGTAAAACAGGTCGAACACGCAACAGTAGAACACATAAGATGTAAAGAGCCGTGTGAACTGGCAGTCTTAAAGAATTTATTGCATAATAAAGCATGCGATATACTATTATATATAATTAAATATATATTTAAAGCAATAAAGTTTTATCATTGCTGTTTCAAAGACATTTACATTTGAAGCAAAGGCTTTTATCCAAAGTGGATATCAATTTAAAAAGCAAAGAACTGGAGGATCTTGCTCAAGGGTCCAACAATGGCAGCTTTAGCAGTGGTGTGGTTTAAACTCTAGATCTTTTGACCCCTTGATGGCATACAACATAAGTCAGAGTGCAAAGAGGAAGAAAAAATTTGAATGTTGTTCCATCTCCATGTCACTTGCCTCTGCCATCAGACCAGCAGCTTTGTGTTGCACTTCTACATTGGAAATAAATGGTTGCCGGAACATACACCAATCAGCCATAACATTAAAACCACCTCCTTGTTTCTACACTCACTGTCCATTTTATCAGCTCCACTTACCATATAGGAGCACTTTGTAGTTCTACAATTACTGACTGTAGTCCACCTGCTTCTCTACATGCTTTGTTATCCCCCTTTCACCCTGTTCTTCAATGGTAAGGACCCCCACAGAGCAGGTATTATTTGGGTGGTGGATCATTCTCAGCACTGTAGTGACACTGACATGGTGGTGGTGTGTTAGTGTGTGTTGTGCTGGTATGAGTGGATCAGACACAGCAGCGCTGCTGGAGTTTTTAAATACAGTGTCCACTCACTGTCCACCCTATTAGACACTCCTACTTAGGTTCACCTTGTAGATGTAAAGTCAGAGACGATCGCTCATCTATTGCTGCTGTTTGATTCAGGCATCTTCTAGACCTTCATCAGTGGTCACAGGACGCTGCCCACTGGGCTCTGTTGGCTGTATATTTTTGGTTGGTGGACTATTTTCAGTCCAGTAGTGACAGTGAGGTGTTTAAAAACTCCAGCAGCACTGCTGTGTCTGATCCACTCATACCAGCACAACACACACTAACACACCACCACCATGTCAGTGTCACTGCAGTGCTGAGAATGATCCACCACCCAAATAATACCTGCTCTGTGGTGGTCCTGTGGGGGTCCTGACCATTGGTGAAAGCAGGTTAAAAAGGTATGTAGAGAAACAGATGGACTACAGTCAGTAATTGTAGAACTACAAAGTGCTTCTATATGGTAAGTGGAGCTGATAAAATGGACAGTGAGTGTAGAAACAGGAAGGTGATTTTAATGTTATTGCTGATCAGTGTTTGAACAATTTGGAACTGTCAGTCTACTCTCTACACATGGTTGGAGATCAGGATCCTCAGGAAGGATGTTGCTTTGTAGAACCCACTCTACCAGCTGTGCCACCATGCCACCCCTACTAATTAATCCACACACACACACACACACACACACACACACACACACACACACATACACAGGTACAAAGCTTATGTACTAAATTTGTCTAAATACAATTAGAGTAATTATAACCCACACACAGATGCAGAATCTCGTCTCTTCACTGCATTAACAACATGCCAGTCAGATAATTACATACACAGATTTTTACATTTGCACACACCCAAAAATGATATGTCTAACCACCTGTACAACCAAAATACACCTGGTTCACAGCAGGAAGTACAAACCTAGTTATGTAATTTACACATTTGGTTAAAATACTCTTGTCCGTACCCAGGATCAATGCAGGGCTTGTTTGTGAAATGGTGACATGACTGCAGGATTGTATTATTACAGTCCTTTTAAACCAAAAAAAGTCATGATAAATAATAATTTTAATTAAAAAGGTTAATAAATAATAAACCACTTTATTATTTGCATTGTTAACTTGCTCTGTGATAAACTGGCAACCTGGGCAGGGTGGGGACCACGACCACGAACTGACAAAGAATCAATGAATGCATAAATGAATGAATTGATTAATTGATTATTGTTAACTGAATTAAATTTGATGCTTTTTCATGGTGCTTGTGATCATGAAGTTATTCAGTCAAAGCTGCTACTTGCAAACTAAAACATTTAATTCCAGTTTTTATACATGTTTAATTTCTTTTAATGAAAAATTATTCTGTTTTACTACAAAAACATGCACATATGGTCAAAAGTATGTAAACATTATTACCTAATTATTAATGCATAGGTTTAAAGCATTGCTGTAAGTGAATCAGGTCAATGCTTCCAGCTTGGGGAAACTTTATAGTAGATATAATAGATGTTAAATTGGATGGCCAACAAGCTCGTGAGTAAAAGTAAGTGTACACATACTTTGGGCTAAATAGTGGAAATAAAGTATAAATAAACTTGTTGTAATTTACAGCGTATTGTTCTCTTTAAATAGAAAGTAACATGACGTGTTTAACCAGTAATGCTGCTCCATTCTCCGCCTTGAGAACCAATCAGACAATGCTTTAAATCTGCTGCTACACAAGCTCCAATGTACTGATCCCACTGTCCAAATGTACTGATCCCAGAATCCCAGGGTCCAAATGTGCTGATCCCAGAATCACAGGGTCCAAATGTACTGATCCCAAGTTTAAATGTACTGATCCTGTGTTCAAACATACTGATCCCAGGGTCCAAATGTACTCTAGCTGTAAACACCAGTTTACAGCTAGTGGTTCAAATGGACAAGATAACTATGAGCAATAATAAGGTCAACAAACCTTACTTGGGTTGAACCTTTTATTGCATTTATTGTTCCAGTTAATCCCAATAAGGTTGCAGAAATAAAATCTCAGCCATGCTGAAATAGGCAAGAACAATTTCCAGACTGTTGGAAGCATGTCATTTATTTAATATAAATGTTTCAATCACCTGTGAGCAATGAGTGAGGCTGTAACTTAAATACCTAACAGTTATGATGGATGTCCATAAACATTTGGACCATACTGAGTAGGACACCCCAGAAAGAAAGGTTAAAGCAGGTTTCTCCCCCATGCTGACATGATGTGTAATCGTTCAGTTATCCGACGGTTTGTGTTTCCTCTGTCATTAGATTATTATATCAGAGGGAAAAATGGATGTTTGAGGAGCTTCATGTTGTAGATACTGGCGAGTAAATTCCAGAGAAGAATGAAGACAAACATTCAGCTAATCGAACTTCACAGTATGAACAAACTCTGAAAATAAATCATCATTAATCTAAGCAGGATGGTGGAAGATGGTGCTGATCAAAAAATGATTTAATGATCATTTATCAGGAATGAAAATATTGTAGGATTTTAATAAGTCATTTAGTGTCTGAACAATAATAATGATTAATATAATCATGCTACAGGAAAATATTTATACAGACAAGCATTAATGTTCTTTTTATTCTCTCAAACAACTGCATGCTAGTTTACATGCAGTTATTTAAAAAATGTAATTCTTTAACAATAAATATGTTTAAATCTTCATTAGAATGTTGAGTCTCTCTGGTACCATAGCCATACAGTGCTACAGTGAGTATTGCTTGGCTTTGCTCTGTGAATCGTAGAGATGGTTTTTCTCTTCCAGCTCTCAGTCAAAACTCCACTAGCTATCTTAGTCCAAATGTACTGATCCCAAGTTTATATGTACTGATCCCAGGGTCCAAATGTACTGATTCCAGGGTCCATAAGTACTGATCCCAGGGTCCAAATGTGCTGATCCCAAGTTTAAATGTACTGATCCTGTATTCAAATGTACTGATTCCAGGGTCCAAAAGTACTGATCTCACTGTCCAAATGCACTGATCATCATCATTAATCTATGCAGGATGGTGGAAGATGGTGCTGATCAAAAAAAATTTATTGGTTATTTTTTAGGAATGAAAATTTTGTAGGATTTTAATAAGTCATTTAGCATCTGAACAATAACAATGATTCATATAATCGTGCTACAGGAAAATATTTATTTAGACAAGTATTAATGCACTTTCTTTTTATTCTCTCAAACAACTGTGTGCTAGTTTACATGCAGTTATTTGAAAAATGTAATTCTTTAACAATAAACATGTTTAAATCTTCATTAGAATGTTGAGTTTAATCTCTCTGGTACCGTAGCCATCCAGTGCCAGGAGTTTTTGAGTATTGCTTGACTTTGCTCTGTGAATTGTAGAGATGGTTTTTCTCTTCCATCTCCCAGTCCAAACTCCACTAGCCATCTTTTCATTATGAAATCTCCTGGTGCTTTACTGTGCTCAAGGGTTAGTCTTGTTGGTTCCTTTTAAATCCCATAAGAAAACAATCCAGCACGTCCAGTCACAGGTCACCTAATAAACCCCACATCACTGGTGGGATGAGTCATGAGCTCTCATATAAAAGACCTCCTGTACTGCCCCATACTGAAGTAACACTGGATTAGTTTGAAGATGAATCCTTTGTTTGGTTAGACAGTCATGGAGGGGATAGAATTCACTGTCCATGATGAGTAGTAGTTTACTCAGCATCTTCAGCTCACCTATGAATCCAGGGTGTCCAGGCTGGAGAAATGTTTTGAATGTCTTAATGCTTCTGTCCCAGCGTACAGCAGCACACACTGAAGAACCTGCTCATCCTTATCCATCCTTGGTGTCAAATGACCAGGCCAGTAACTGCACTTACGTCTAAATCCTACATAATAAGGCTAAAAGTATGTGGACACCTCCTAATTTCTGAGGTGTTTTAAGCACACCCATTGCAATGGTCGCAAAGACATATTGTAACATGTTTGGTGTGGAGGAACTTCAGTGGCCTAGCAAAACCTGACCTCAACTCCACTGGACACCTTTGGGAAGAATTGGAATGTCAGTTGCAGTTCATGGCTTTTCATTGAATACTAACAAAACTAAAGACTATAGGAGCCCACAGATACACTCGAAAATCCTTTAGGCTTTATGTGTGTGTATGGGGGTCCATATTATGTCCATTCATTCATTGACTGTCTGTTCAGGGTTGCGATGGGTTCAATTCACTAGGCTAAAGGTAGGAAACACCTCAAACAGGTCGTCAGTCCATCACACGGACCCAAGACCTTCTTCCTGTGAGGCGACAGTGCTACCCACCGAGCCACCCTACTAATGTCCAAGCTTTTGGTATTGGATGTCCAACAAGCTTATTGTCAAGTCCAAATACTTTTGGTTATATGGTGTATTTTTATAAACTTTAGGTTCATCTATACATTTAATAAACCGAGACATCCAGACTTATATTATGATCAACATCTTCGTCAACTTCTCACAATAGCAGTTGCCAAATTGTATGAAGCAGCAGTTCATCCAGCCAATCAAAATGCTCTGTTGGAGCAGCGATAAAGTACCCTCGGATCTTGGTTGGTTCAGAAGGATGTGTTGGCATATATATAAAAAAATTAAAATAAATATAAAAACCTACTAATGATTTGACTAACTAATGTGCAGTTTTTTAGGAAGAGGTGAGGTAGGGGGTCTACAGCCTCCTAAAACTGTCCGTGATGCCTCTGTTCTCAGGCATTTTATTTGTAGTTGGTTTCCATGCACCAGTGTTCCTGGCATGCAGACCCGTTGTTAGTGTGTCTGAAACACACCTGGTGGAGGCCTGAACTGGGCCAAACAGGTGATTTATGAGTTTAATTAGTGACACCAAATGTGTTAGGAAAGGCTTTAAAACTGCACCTAATAAACCTTTCTAGTGTTAATCAACATGACTAATACTGACCTTACACTCCACCTACTGACCTCTATCTCCATATCTCTCTCTTTACTAGCTTCTATAAAACACTTGCATTCCAAGAGATGACAAGTACAAAAACTTAGCATATACTATATGGCCAAAAGTATGTGGACACCCCTTTTGACTATTGATAAAAAAACAATCATATTCCTTCACACTGGTGGCACTCCAGTGGCCTGCGCTGAGCCCTGACCTCACCCCCACAGAACACTTTGTTATAGACTGGAACGCACTAATAATGTTGAATACTGAACCTTAAACCTGATACTAAAACAAAGTTCTACATTTACGGCATTTACAATGCTTTTATTAAAAGCGACTTACAAGTATCTTACTTACAATTATACAAGGACAGTTGTAGCCTAGCCCCGGTTAAGGTACTGGACCAGTAATCAGAAGGTTGCCGGTTCAAGCCCCACCACTGCCAGGTTGCCACTGTTAGGCCCTTAACTCTCAATTGCTTAAATTGTATACTGTAAGTCGCTTTGGATAAAAGCGTCTGCTAAATGCCGAAAATGTAAATGTATCACTGAATACAATTTGAGCAATTGAGGCCTTGCTCAGGGGCCCAACAGTGGCCTCCTTGATGATGGTGAGGCTTGAACCCTATGATTAATTGCCCAGTACCTTAACCACTGAGCTACCACTGTTACCAGTTCTGGAATTTTTGATACTGAACCAATGAAAACAATGATACTAAAAGAGGAACTAAGATTGTTTTGTACTTGGACTGTAAACTTTGATGCTGGAACTGGAACATTTTTTCATCTCTGGAAACTGTGGTACAAACCGACAGGTCTGGGGATTTTACTGGAACTGATAATCTGGAACTGGAACCTTTCATAGTTAAATTGGAATATTTGGCTCTGGAACCAACAAATTTGGAACTAAAACTAACAATTTTGGTACCAGATCTATGGGAACTTTAATACTGGAACAGGAACATTTGACAGTGGAACTGGTACTGAACTACGAAAAACTTTATTGCCTGGTGGCGCAGCGGGATATTCCTCTAGCACACCAGTTTCGGTTCGAAACTCGGCATTGCCACTGGTCGGCTGGGTGCCATCTAGCGGGCATAATTGGCAGTGCCTGCAGCAGATACTGATTGGCCACCGTGTCTGCTAGGGGGCGGGATGACCGGACTATGTGGGTGGGGTCTTCAAATACTGTGCAAGGACCCTGATTAGCAGACAGAGGCACCTGTGCAGAATGCATGGGCATAAAGAAGGTGTCCGCTAGGACTGCGCATGTGTCGAAGGAGGCGTGAGCAGCAACATACCCTCCTCGAATGCAATCAGGGATCCCCCAGCAGCGGAAGACAGATTGACTACACGCTAAATCAAAAGAAAATGGGAGAAAATGCTTAAATAAATAGAAGACTGAAACTGTTGGTACTGGAATTATCATATTTATAACTGAAACTGGAAACTGGAGTGAATTGGTACCTGAATTGTAATATTTAATACTAGAATTGGAACTTTTGATAGTAGAATTGGAGCCTTTAGTACTGGAACTAATATACTGGTAGCAGATCTGCAGTAGAACACACAGCTGGGGCATTTCCATTACAGAGGGGTACAGTGGTTCCACCCTTACTGCTGGTACAACAAAAAGTACATCCCGAACTAATAGGGTAGCTACCTGGAAGCATGGAATGGAACAACCCTGCAATTTGGAAGGTAGAAGTTGGTGGGTGGAGATGATTGTGGAAGATGAGCAGAGGTTTATGCAGAACGTTGTTGGGTGTTGTTCACTACAGAAGATCCGTTCAGATCTCAGATGTTTTGGTCTCTAGGTCACGTCTCTGAGGTTTGGGATCAGAGTTTGGAGACTGGATGTGAAATTGTATCTTGATGGTTTGAAGGTTTCACGGTGAAGGAGAAAGTGTGTCTCAGTGTTGATCTCACTCGTTCTAAAGTAATCACACCCTCTTCTCTATTAGCAGCCGGGTGTCTGTGTTTGGGTTCTTTACGATGGCGAGACTGTGGGAACCAAGCCTAGTCTGGATCTCTAGCAGTGAGGAGACTTTTATCAACCTGTATTTATATTAGGACCATGAGAACCAAACTGATCACTTAAAAAACTTTTGGTTCTGGTTCCAGTTCTATTCACAGTAAAGATAGTAAAGCTTTACACTGCAACACCACAGTTGTTAAATTTAATATTTATTTATTAGGATTTTTAACATCATGTTTTATACACTTTGGTTACATTAATGACAGGACAGGTAGTTACTGTTTACACAAGATTTATGAGTTCAAGTCTTTAATATCAAACACAGTATCTCCAATTCACCTCACTTGCACGTCTTTGGGAGAAAACCGGGGCTCCACACAGAAAGGACCTGGACCACTTCCTCTGGGAATCGAACCCAGGACCTTCTTGCTGTGAGGCAACAGTGCTGCCCACTGAGCCACCGTGTAGTCCATGCTCAGATCAACTTTTTTCATCTGATTAGCAGATGTACCTGAACTGGAATCTTTTGTAGTGGAACCGGCACATTTAGTACTGGACTGTTAAAACCTTTGGTACTAAAACTGGAACCGTTTGATTATTTGATCATAAAAATTGTATTGAAATTGAAACTGGTAACTTTTGGGGCGGCATAGTGGCTCAGTGGGCAGCACTGTCGCCTTACAGCAAGAAGGTCCTGTTGGGGTCCAGTCTGGTGCTGGAGTCTATCCCAGTTTTTCGATAAGCGCAAGGCACACAGTAACACCATGGACCGGGCGCCAGTCCATCGCAGGGCAGACACACATACACACTCATACACACACCCATTCACCTGTAGGGCAAATCAGTGTCTCCAATTAACCTGACTGCATGTTTTTGGACTGTGGGAAGAAACCGGAGCTCCCGTAGGAAACCCACACAGACACAGGGAGAACATGCAAACTCCACACAGAAACTAAGTTCTGGAACTAAATGTTATATGTTTGAATTAAATGTACAGTAGCATGCTTACACACTGACTGGTGATTTATATTTAGTCACCAAATGTAGCCAAAAATGTGCAGATGTGTGTTCTATCGTGGAGAGACAGACGCGGGTTCTGTTAAAGAAGTGCCAGACACACTGAGTGTGTGTGTGAGAGAAAGAGAGAGAGTCCCTTGCCTACTCACATTGCCACTTACTCATCAAAGGCTGGGCCACCACATCAGGCCAGTTTACACACACACACACACACACACACACACACACACACACACACACACACATTAGCGCATGCTACTCTGAAATGAGTCACTTCCTTGCCAGCCGATCCACAGGCTACCAAACCGACTCATGTTTCTCTCACACGTCTCTGAGGAACCTGCTACAAAGTTTTAGGAAAACTCAGCTCATTCCGATTTGTATGGCACCTTCATGCCACCCCACAATGACAAATATGAGCCTAAAATAGAGTTAAAAAGGTGCAACGTTCCAACAGGAGTTCTGTGTATAAAACAGGATGTCAAATTGGAATTTTGCAAATTATTGGAGTGGTACATTTATCTAATCATCTTTAGTAATCAGTCAGCTCAATGATACAGGATCAGGGTTCAGAGGAACTGGATTCAATCCTTACTCAGGCCTCTTTCTATCTCCCAAAAATGTGCAAAAGGTGGATTGGCTGCTTTATGTATAGCTTTATAATCTACTCACTGTTTATACAAAAGCTTACAATTAGTCTTGATTGGTCTCCTAAGGTCTAGAGTTCTAGGGTTTGGATTCTCATGTGGTCTGTTGACTGTTGATTATTCATGCCCCCTGGCCTGGTGATTAATTCTGCTGGGTCATCTGGTAAGTTCTGGTGCCATCAGGTTGTGCTTAAAGGTGGGTTGTTGGGTTGCCGTCATCCTGCCTCCCACATGCGATCGGTGGTGAGTGCTGAGAGCCCTCATGGCTGTAATACATGGTTTACTATTTTATACATTCTGTTATAGTTCAGGGTGCTGGAGTCTCATTCTGTACCATGCACAACTGTTTGTGGATTATTGTGTTTCAAAGTATGTGGACACCACTACTTTAGAGTTTCAGCCACCACTTGCTATTAAAGCAATATCTGCTGGACTGCTGGATGTCATGGTTGTAACAAGAGGAACCTTTGTTATGTGCTTGTTGTAAAACGGACAGAGATTGATGATGTACTTGAGATGTTGCACATGTTATACCGCTAGATATGTTTTGTTAATAAAGTAAGCAAGTGTTATTGCTTTAACCGTCCATTCTGTAGAGTCGTTATTAACGGTCAGAACAGAATGAAACAATGGTAATCTGGAGTGACCGCACCAGCCTGGGACAACTTTTTACATTTATGACCATTTACATGGCATTTAGCTGACCAGCCCAAACACTGCCACATCACCCCACTGCTGCGTTCTCTTCACTGGCTTCCTGTAGCTGCACGCATCCAGTTTAAAACACTGATGCTCGCCTACAAAGCCAAAAATGGACCAGCCCCAAGCTACCTTCGTGGTCTAATCAAACCCCGCTCTGTACCACGCAACCTCCGAGCCACTAGTCTCGATCGACTTGAGCCCCCACCCAGGACTAAAGGAAGACAAGCATCAAGGCTCTTCTCTGTTCTAGCACCCAAGTGGTGGAATTAACTTCCTCTGTCTGTCCGAACATCTGAGTCTCTTGCTGTCTTTAAAAAACTATTAAAAACCCACCTCTTTACTAAACACTTAAGCAGACTTGTACTTATTTACAAAAAATTTTTTTCCATTTCCAAAAAACCCCCCCAAAAAAAACCACTTTGGTTTTAACAGGTTTCAGCAGATTTGTGTTTCTTTGACTGTTGTTTACTAAAACTTGAGAAATGAAATGTTTACTATGGAAGCACTTCTGTAAGTTGCTCTGGATAAGAGCGTCTGCTAAATTGATTCACAATTCTGACCATCCCAGTAATTAAGGGTTAGGGGTTTGCTTAAGGATCTGGCAGTAGCAACCTGGCAGTGGTGGGGCTTGAACCAGGGACCTACCAGTCCATTAGCTTAACTGCTGAGCTTCCACTGACCAGAAACTTCCACTAACTTTTATTGACACTGACCAAACCCCTTTACTAAGCTTGTGATCTTGGTCTTTTCAAGGTTTCTCATTGCCTCCGTCACCGTAAGCTGAGCATTAATGGTTCCAGACCTGGATTTCTGTCCAGTTGCTTCTATTATAAAAATGACCAGATATTACTTTACTATGCTTGACCCCATTTTGTGTATATGTTGTGTTTTCTTGTCACTTGGTGTCTTGTCCACGGTGTATTTTTACTTTGCATGAAGTTTTATCAGACAGTCTCAGACTCATTGCAGTTGATCAGGATGAAGTGAAAATAGTTCGGCTCTAAATAGTGTAATAATTACTGATAAGAACTGGGACAACTGGAAAACACCAACCACAAAAAAACAAGAAGAGGAAACACAGTCAACCTGCACTACAAATCAGACTAATGGTAAAAAATAAAAGACAGGTGCAAAGCTGGTCAGGGACCAAAGGAAACAGGACACACTCATGCTAAGGATTAGAAAGAAGAAAACAGGAAACAGAATGTAAAACAGACCGTAAACAGAAGCTTCTGTTGTAATAATGCACTCTTCTGATGCATGACAATCAACAGCAAACATTAATGAGGAGACTGGGTGGCAACCAAGATCGGGATAAAGACAATGGCAGGAACAGTGACAAAGATGAGGACAGAGACTGGATCAGGGGAGGAGCATTCCTAGAACACATGTAGACACAGACTGAGGGGACTCCCTGTAATCAAAACCATTTGGTGTGTGGGCTGGGAGATAACCTGTCAGCGGGCCAAAACCAGTTACTGGCACCACTGGTTTAGGAACAGAAACAGGAACTAAAAGCATAAGCAGAGTGGTTCTGATGTGCTCCAATGAGCAGGCGGAGGTTTTCTCATCCAAGCCTGGTCAGTGGTCAGGCATTGGGGTTCAGTTTAGAACAGTGGTCCTCAACCACCGGGCCGCGGACCGGTACCAGTCCGTGGGCTATTTATTACCGGGCCGCACAGAAAGAATGAAAAATTAGAGATTGCTAGAAAAGCAGTTTTCACTGCTTCTATTTCGGGTGTTATTGTCTTATTGTCACACCTAGGTGGGAGCAGCATCTCATTGCAGCAGAAAAAGCTCATTTAACATCGTTTGTGAGCAATATTATTACATCCATCCCTTCCCGCCGGTCCGTGAAATTATATCTTATATGAAACTTGTCCGTGGTGCAAAAAAGGTTGGGAAACGCTGGTTTATAGGATAGGATAGGATAGGATAGGATGATGGGATAGGATAGGAGGATAGGATAGGAGGATAGGATCGGATAGGATGATGGGATAGGATATGAGGATAGGATAGGATAGGATCGGATAGGATGATATGATAGGATAGGAGGATAGGATAGGATAAGAGGATAGGATAGGATAGGAGGATAGGATAGGAGGATAGGATAGGACAAGAGGATAGGATAGGAGGATAGGATAGGATAGGATATGATGATAGGATAGGATAGAATAGGATAGAATAAGAGGATAGGATAGGATAGGATAGGATAGGATAGGATAGGATAGGATAGGATAGGATAGGATAGGATAGGAGAATAGAATAGGATAGGATCGGAGGATAGGATAGGATAGGATAGGATAAGAGGATAGGATAGAATAGGATAGGATATGATGATAGGATAGGATAGGATAGGATAAGAGGATAGGATAGGACGATAGGATAGGATAGGATCGGAGGATAGGATAGGATGATAGGATAGGAGAATAGAATAGGATAGTTCTCTTTGGGAAAATTAACTTGTCACAGCAGTATAAAAGAAAGGTGATAAAAACAGAAAAAGACAACACAGTATGGATGTAATGATGCACCACAGGACAGTTAAAAATTGGTGCACATGTGCCACAATTGGAATCAATCATTCATTTAAGATGAATCAATATTCACTTTAAACAGCAGAGGGCGCTGGCACTATTCACCTCATCTGGTTGACGGCACTTCACAAAGTTGCCAGGTAGGGGAGTTTCTAGCCAAATGTATTTATGTGAGGATACTTTCTTTATTTGTATAATTTATTTATTTATATAATGTTGGATTTGTTTTAAAATTTCATTTCAGTTTTTTTACACAATAAGCATTATTTGGCAAAGTTTGTACCTACCTCAGAAATAAAAGGGCATTCATCATTTAGATAAATAAAAGATAAGCACAAATACAGTATTTTTTTTTTAAAAGAAATAATAAAAGTAAACTTGGTCATAATTTGTCTTCAAATTAAAAAATCGTATCGTGGATCCAGTATCGTGAATCGTATCGCATCGTCGGAAGAGTGTATCGTTATATTCCTACAATGGAGTGAAAAAAAACTGCTCGACAAAAAAGCTGCTCGACAAAACTGCACACATAGTGTGTAGTTATTTACACTAAAAGGATTCCTTTTAAAAAACAAGTGATGTACTTAAATTATTGTGAATGAAAGGCGATGGGTTGCGACACTAGAGCAGCAGTGACAAGCAGGATAAAACACAAGGATAATCACATGTCATCTCATCGCTTTATTAAATTACATTGGCAAATAAACCACTGACCACCTGATAGCACAGCATATCATGTTAAACCTTCCACACATTCTGGAGCACAGTTTCTCTCCTAAGCAATAGTAGCCACCGAATCACAAGCTCTGCAGTGAGCCGCTGGACCAGAACTGTCGTTGACTCAGGCAGAAGTGTTCCAACCACGTACTGGACTTGATGCGAGCACCAAAACAATAACACTTACAAACCTTCTGAATCATCAGTCAGAAACATTTTATTGGCTGTGAGTAATGCTTACAGAAACTGGTTCTGGTTCTAGTGCAAAACATCAGACAAAAGACCAAAACAATAAACAGTGCAACAGAAAATAAGCAGGAACAGACAGTACAAACTCAACAAAATCAAAGTTCCCAGTTAACCCATTATAACTCTAAATCTACTGGAGTTTGTGTTGACGGCCAATCAACATGCACTATGTGGCCGGGTGTGGATGCCCCTCCTAATGACTGAATTTAGTTGTTCCTGCCACATCCATTGCTAACAGGTGTTTAAAAATTACATAAGGTTAACAACATGCTTTAAAAAGTCTAGGAAATGCCCCTGAGCATAAAGACATGGTCTGACTAGTTGTGTTGCACAGCGGCTCGAGTTGTCTACACCAGCGG
The DNA here is from genome assembly GCF_030014385.1 of Trichomycterus rosablanca. NCBI lineage: Eukaryota > Metazoa > Chordata > Actinopteri > Siluriformes > Trichomycteridae > Trichomycterus > Trichomycterus rosablanca. Next base: position 36,600,480 of record NC_085999.1, on the reverse strand, counting down.
TCCCCAACCTTTTTTGATGCACGGACCGGTTTCATATAAGATATAATTTCACGGACCGGTGGGGGTTGGAGGATTTAAAATAAAATAACTGTAGAATGGAAAATCCGTGTGAATCCTGAGCTTTTTTTCAATGCAACGAGACACTGCTCCCACCTAGTGGTGATTGGAGACAATAACACCCGAAGAGTATTGGAAATGTATTGCGCTTGTAGCGATCTCTAATTATTTATTCTTTCTGTGCAGCCCGGTAATAAATGACCCACGTACCGGTACCGGTCCACAGGCCCCCACCCTGCAGATACGACAGTGGTAGCCTAGTGGGTAGAGCTTTGGGCTATTAACTGGAAGATTGGCTGTTCAAATCCGGTCCTTGAGCAAGGCCCTTATCCCTCTCTGCTCCAGGGGCGCCGTACGATGGCTGACCCTGCTCTCTGACCCCAGCTTCCAAACAAGCTGGGATATGCAAAGAAAGTATTTCATTGTACTGTACACCTGTATATGTATATATGACAAATAAAGTGAAAATTGGGAGAAAATGCATATAAATAATAAAAAAAAAGACATGATGTGTGTCGATGTGAGTCGATGTGAAGTGAGTATTTGCACTGGAAGTCGATTAAACACCAAAGTCAAGTGGTTGAATGTTTGTTTCCTCTCACTGTGGCTATTTTTCTTGCTAAAGCAAGTCTGGCCCATTATTTTTGCACTCTTAGCAGGACTGCAGTATGTGGTTTGAGACACAACCCGTACATGAATAATCCTTTCCCGTCACACACAGTGATGAAAGGGTTAAGTCTATCCGTGTTGATCTACGTGTGTAAGAGTGTGTTAGAGAAAACAGTAAACACACTCAGCAGCCACATCACAGTGGTCCAGCCTAAACGCAGACAATCTGCTTCAGATTTATACGACCGAACAGCGGATCAAATTAAAGAGATTTTACAAACAAAGGAAAGTTTACTGCACTTTTTTTTTACTTCCAAAAACTCGACCACGACGCTGCCGGTACTATTGAAGCCGCGCTTTTACAGATACCACATAAATATTTCCCACAATGCTTCCATACTGTACTGCTGTATACAAATGAGGGCTGGTGTAATGCGTGTACAGAATGTACTGAGCTTTCAAATACAATTCTATTCTTATACAGATCACATCAAGTATGTAAGTCATGTGTTTATAACACCAAAAAAAACCTTCTATATACACTATACGGGCAAAAGTATTGGGACAACCCCTCTAATTTTTGAATTCATGTGTTTCAGCTACAAGAAGTCAAGTCAAGTCAAATTTATTTATATAGCGCTTTTTACAATTGTCTTAAAGCAACTTTACAGAATCCAGGACCTACAGACCAAAAACCCCTGTTGAGCAAGCCGAGGGCGACAGTGGCAAGGAAAAACTCCCTTAAAATTACAGCAACCTTGAGAGGAACCAGACTCAGCAGGGACCTCCGTCCTTCTTGGGTGGCCTGGAGTTACTAACAGGTGTAATACATTCATTATATATAAAAAATGATATGCTTCCAACTTTGCAGCAACAGTTTATGGAAGGTCCTATCCTATTCCATCATGACTGTACCCCAGTGCACAAAGCGAGCTCTAAAACATCAGCTGAAGCTTTCTTGACCAACATTAATGACCAGCCATATAAATGCTCTTTTGAGTAAACAGGCACAAATTCCCACAGACATACTTCTAAGTCGTGTGAAAGGCCATCACCTTCAAATACAGTTAAAGTTCTCATACGCTTGTGAGTGACTTTACAAGTCAGTTTTTTTTGTATTACAATCATTTCAGTGGTTAAGGTACGAAACTAGTAATCGGAAGGTCGCTGGTTTAAGCCCCACCAATGCCAGGTTGCCACTGTTGGACCCTTGATTGAATTGTATACAGTCAGTTGTAAGTCACTTTAGATAAAAGTGTCTGCTGTTCATGTTCATGTTTAAACATGATTGTTGCCCCCCAAGATTAATCAATCATGCCAGTAAGGACACTTGTCTTCAAGTAGCTTTTAATTTATGTATTTGTTCAAGGTTCCTCTCAACACAAAGTAACAGTTTGAGTTCTTTGTAAGAAAAATGTAAAATATTGGTTTTTAATATGTGGACACAGCTTACATTAGTATAAATGGGTCGTAAGAGAATCATTTGTTTTTTCTGTGTTAAACTCTGGTTCTCATACTCCCGGATCACTGAGTCTTTTAAAACCAAGTGTATAGATGAATGCGGTGCTGCAGATCGGTGAATCTGGACACAGCTGTGTACTGATGGCTCCACCAGGCCGAGCTCAGGATCAAACAGTATTTAGGGGGGGACACACCCTCACTGTGGCTTCTCCTGAACTCACCAAAGAGAGTTATTAAAGAGATGCTCCGCTCATGGATGCTTTTAATGCTGTGCCAGGTTTACATTCACATAAATAATCAATGGTTCTTTCTTTATTTTTCTTTCTTTATTTGTATTTATTTTTTATTTATTTTTCTTTCTTTCTATTTTTCTTTTTCTTTCTTTTTTTTTTCTTTCTAGTTTTACTTTTTCTTTCTTTCTTTCTTTCTTTCTTTCTTTCTTTCTTTCTTTCTTTCTTTCTTTCTTTGTATTTTTTATTTATTTATTTTTTTATTATTAATTTATTTTTTTTCTTTCTTTGTTTTTACTTTTTCTTTCTTTCTTTCTATTGTTTTTCTTTCTTTCTATCTTTGTAGTTTTACTTTTTCTTTCTTTCTTTCTTTCTTTTTCTTTTTCTTTCTAGTTTTACTTTTACTTTCTTTTTTCTTTCTTTCTTTCTTTCTTTCTTTCTTTCTTTCTTTCTTTCTTTCTTTCTTTCTTTGTATTTATTTTTTATTTTCTTTCTTTTTTTCTTTGTTTTTACTTTTTCTTTCTTTCTTTCTATTTTTCTTTTTCTTTCTGTTTTTACTTTTTCATTCTTTCTTTCTATTTTTCTTTTCCTTTCTTTCTTTCTAGTTTTACTTTTTCTTTCTTTTTTAAATTTTTTGTTCATTAATTTGTCTTTTTTTCCCTTTATTTTCTTGTTTGTTCGTTTGTCCCTTTGTTCGTTTATTTGTCTGTCTGCTTGTTCTCTGGAGCAGCAGATGTTGTGGTAGGAACAGTAACCGGGTGTAAAACTGTAGATATTTGGGACACTTGATGAATCTTCATGATTGATTGGTGTGAAGTGTTGCAGGATCAGCTCAGCGTGGAGCTGCAGGTGAACTTTTCCTCTCCATCCAGTCATCAGCTGATTATTTTCTCCTCTTTCCGGTTGGAGTTGATGTTAAACTTCAGTAAAACAGCGCGGAGAAGAGAAAAGTCGTCAGAGCTGAAGTACAACAGAGGAGTAAAACAGAAGAGTAAAACAGAAGAGTAAAACCCTGGAGCTCTGTGAACCACGGGCGCTGTGGGGTAAAGGGTTTTGTTTTTCTGTCTGGCATCTGGAGAGCAGGTGGGTTTCAGCATCGGATCAGTGCGAAGGTGTAGAAGAGCCTCCTCTACAGGACACTACAGGAACTACAGCGTATCATTATTATTATTATTATTATTATTATTATTATTATTATTATTATTATTATTGTTATTATTATTATTATTACTATTATTATAGAATTTAGTTTGCTGTTGCAAAATATTAAATAAATTAATTAATAAATTTATAAATATGTAACGTGTAATATATAGTTGACAAAATGTATTTACATTTACAAGTTAAGCTGTCTTAACACACACACACACACACACACACACACACACACCCATTCACCTATAGGGCGCAAGGCACACAGTAACACCCTGGACGAGGCGTCAGTCCATCGCAGGGCAGACATACACACACCCATTCACCTATAGGGCAATTCAGTGTCTCCAATTAACCTGACTGCATGTTTTTGGACTGTGGGAGGAAACCGGAGCTCCCGGAGGAAACCCACACAGACACAGGGAGAACATGCAAACTCCACACAGAAAGGACCCAGACCGCCCCACCTAGGGATCAAACCCAGGACCTTATTTTTTATTTTTTTATTTAATTTATATTTATCATCATAATCATTATCATAATATTTATCCCCCAGTCTAGTCGTGTCCAATTACCTTGATTGCGTCCTCTATACTGGTTCGACCCTTCACCGCTGACTGAGGACGCCTCTCAACTAACATGCGCCCCCTCCGGTACGCACAGTCAGTACAGACTGCATTTTTCACCTGCTCGAGTCGAGTTCATATACTTGACGGGCACTGTGTACGGAGGGCCACACCCCATCAGCATTATTCCTCAACCCTGTGCAGGCGCCAGCAGGGGTCGCAGTCGCACCAGTTATGAGGACCTATGATCCGACTTTTTACCCTCTAACCCTGAACAGCCAATCGTTGTTCATGCAGCCGCCCAGCCTAGTTGGAAAGGCAGAGCTGAGATTCGATACGATGTATTCAAAACCCCAACTCTGGTGAGCTAGCGTACTTTACCGCTGAGCCACCTGAGCGGCCAGAACCCAGTACCTTCTTGAAAAAAAAAAAGAAAATACATAATGCACAAAGATTTCACCAGATTTGCTTATGTTATGGACTGTAGATGGTGAATTCCCTTAATTTCTTGAAATGATGTGTTGAGTAACGTTGGTTTTGAACAGCTGGATGATTTGATCTCACCGTTGTTCATCCTTGTTCGTAAACAACCCTTTTTATAAATCAGTGCTTTCTGTTTCTGTTTATTTGCTTTTCAATGACGGCCCAACGTTTCTAGATCTGCATTTGTATTTTTATTTAGTGTACATAGCAAATGTTTGCTCAGTACACAGTGTGCATTGTTATCGTCTCTACCAGCGTAAAAAAGTGATCGAGTCTTCCTGGAACAACAGGTAAACAGGTGTGAACAAATATGAACAAAAGCAAACAGGTGTGACCAGGTGTGGACAGATTGTGTGAGGAGGAACAGGACGAGCACTTCCTCATCACTGCTGGTAGCACAATGCTCGGCCTCGTGTGGTCAGAGTCCGTAGGCAGTTCCTGGATGACCAAAAAGCGTTGATGTCACTGACTGGTCCTCACGTTCCCCAGACATGAATCCAACTGAGAACCTCTGGGAGGTTATCAATGTTTCAGTGCATCAGGCGACGTCATGTAGAGCCACAGACTGTCCAGGAGCTCATTGATGCCATGATCCAGGTGCAGGAGAAGATCCTCAAGACACCATCCACCATCTCATCAGGAGCCGGCCCAGACGCTGTCAAGTGTGTATACAGGCACGTAGGGGCCATATACACTACTGAGTCACATTATTTTTACTCCAAGCATCAGTAGGTTGATGCTTTTGATTTCCATTGACCAAAATCTGCTGGTGAGTTTCTGGATCTACAGCAGGAGGAATCCATTTATCTGTAGTAAGCAGGAGTTCTGTCCAGATCATTTTGTTCATCCATCCTTCAGCGCTGTATTAAAAATGGTCAGTGTAGTAAATGAGACGTATCACAGTGAGGTTCTGGTCTGGAACACAGTCTTACTAACCTGTGGAAACGATTAATGTAAACAGAAAATCACACCACCACATGGACTCTGATGTGAACGTTTTCCAGAAGATTACCTTTATTCCCGCTAAATCCGTCCCATTTAGCCTTTAGCTATGATACAAACCTGTTTCCATACCGCAGGCTGAGAGTGTGTTGCTCCTGCTATAACAGAGATACAGTAGAGGTAGAAAGTCTTACCCACAAAAGTATTCAGACCCTTTACTGTGCTCATGTGCATCCTGTTTGCTTTAATGACCCTAAAAATATAGGAACGTCCCTAAAAAAGGATGTTAGCTTTGGAGCAAGTCTCTGAATGTCTCTGAGTCACTACAGCAACCGTCCGTCCCTCAGACATGCCCAAATGTGTCTGTTAAGCACCAAGCCAGGTGGAAGTGCCACCAAGGCTGTGGTGTTCTCTAGAGGGTTTTAAAGACACTGGGCATTGGCGTAAAGAAGCAAATTTTTATAGAATTTATAGAATTTTGCATCTAAAACTCCAGTGTACAAAACACCAGAGCATAAAGGCCCATGATGATAAAGGTATGAACACTACAGACGGGTTGAAGATGACCATACCATACAACTGAGTCCTTCTGGAAGAATGTGCCTTGTCAAAATGAAGAAACAAAATAAAGGAACAAGTTTAGGCCTTCAAAGAAAAAAGCACCATGCCTACTGTGAAACATGGAGGAGGCTCAATGATGTTTTGGGGTTGCTTTGCTGCCTCCAGTATTGGGTGCCTTATACGTGTGTAGAGCAGAATGAAGCCAAATGGATGAGAAGAAAACATTGGACCGTTCTGAATTGGCCTTTTATGGGTCCTGATCTGAGCTGCAACTTACAGATATTTTAATCCATGTCATTTTTTTGTTTTCTAATTTAAAATAATATGTTTAGTCACAAATTAAAAGTATAATTTCTGTTCTATTCAATGTGAAATAAAGAATAATAGAAACAAATGAAACAAATGACCATATTATACCAGCTACAGGATCAACACCAGGTCAGATGGCTGTGACGAGCACGGGTTGCCTGAACTACGGTTGAACCAGGATCATCTACCTTTACCATGTTTGATTTAGACACATCTTTAGCAATGACCTGGGTAAAATTCCAAATCTTCCTCATATGACTGAGATAAAGAACTTAGAAGCCACAGGTCAGAATTTAGTCGCATTCCTTTCTGTAAAACAGCTTCAAGCACCATCACATTCCAAACCCACATAGTGCAGTGGTAGCTCAGCGATTAGGGTACTTGACTATTCAAAGGTTGCTGGTTCAAGCCCCATCACCACCAAGTTGCGTTTAGTGATAACTGTAAGTAGCTTTGAATGAAAGCATCTGCTAAATGTCAAAAATGTAAACCTGTAAAGCTTCTTCAGAGATCCTCTGCAGGGCATTTAGGAAGCTATGCGTGGTTCACAGGATGGTTTACAAGGTCATCAGTTTTCTTTATTTTTAAACCAATTCAGCTTTTTTTTGGCAAATTTCTCTTGGTACTGTGCCAAAGATGAAGTGAAGTGAATCCCTGTCACGTGATGCTACCACCATCATACATATTTTACCACTCAAGATGGTGTTACTTGCCTAATTTGTATTTGTCATATATACATACACATGTACAGTACAGTATGTAAAATTCTTTTCCCACATATCCCAGCTTGTTTGGAAGCCATTGTATGGCGCCCCCGAATCAGACAGCATTAAGGGCCTTGCTCAAGGGCCCAACAAGAGCCTCAAGAGCCCAGAGCTCTACACACTAGGCTACCATGTTCCCTGACTTCTTAGATGTACAACACAATGACACACAATGTTTTGAATTATAGATTAAATATTCTGCTTTAGTACCTGCATTCAATGGGTGTTTGATGAAACCTTCAGCCATTCCATACAGAACACACTCCACTAACATCACTAACAGGAGAGGAGACGAGTGCACCCCTGACCAAGTTCTAAACTCACCTTGATGGTGTTGGGAACGACTTTGTTGTTATGTGGGAGTCTGGGAATGTGAACAATGAAGTTTAGGGCTGGTCAGTCTGATGGCAGCTCTAGATAGAGATCAGCTTTACAACCTGCTGTTCATTCAGTTGTGTTTGAAGTCTGATGAGCCCACAAAAGAAAGCGTGCATACCAACATACCAAAACTGAGCACAAACAGAACCATTTTACACCAGCACCTTAAACCGGCATTAAATACTAATTTACAGTGTTAAAACTTTGTCTAACTGAACTACAGAGTTTAATAATATTTTATTACATTCACCAAGCACTTTATTAGGTACACGACTCCTGACCATGAGCTTGATGGTATTAACAAATATTATTATGACCTCTATGTGGTCTTTTCATGTATAACAACAGCCACACTTCTCACAAGACTCTCAGGCTCTCAATCCATGGTCCAGTTCATCCCAAAGATGTTTACTGAAGTTAAGATCAGGGCTGTGTGCATACTGCTGGAGTTTCTCCTCACCAGACTTATCAGATCATGTCCTTGCTCAGGTGGCTCGGCGGTAAAATACGCTAGCACACCAGAGCTGGGATTTCGAATACATCTCAGCTCTGCCATCCGACGGGGCTGGGCTAGCGGCCCTGGGATAAACTAGACTAGGGTTCCTTATAACTGGCTGATTGATGGCGTCTGCGCAGGTTTGGGGAATAATGCGTCGATCAGGGTGTGGCTCCCTGTGCACAAGGCTGATCCGCATGTGAACTCGCCTCGTGTAGGTGAAAAGAGGCAGTCGGTAGCGCACACGTGTCGAAGGGGGCTAGATTTGCAGGCTCGGCGATCGAAACTCGGCTCTCAATTGCAAAGTGTGAACTTCTCAACAACTCGATCTGAACGGCTCGCCGAGACTGAAGAAATATATATATAGCATGCTAAATATCTGGATATCAGTCGGTCGATTGGCAGTGAGTGCGGTGTCGAACAGCCAATAAGAACGCAAGATACGGGGTGAGGGGAAACGCAGGGGAGGAGTTGTTAAAAGGTGGGACGGGGCGTAATATCGTTTATATCAGAATACATCGGCACACAAAACATAATACCCAACATGCATTGCAAAAAATATTTATTAACCTCCAACTCACTATAGAACAGACGATCCATGCTGGCCACGTTGCCAAATCCACTCTGATTCATTTATTTTTCCTCTTTGCTTTAACGCTGCACATCAGCGCACAAACTTTGATCGCTTGCTACTTGTTGACATGCATTTTTGGACGTGGTATCATTAAACTCCTCGTCACTTCTCGCGTGTGTTTTTGTGACAAACGTAGTTTGGGAGACCAGAGAAGCTCGCCTGCGATTCCAGTTGGTGATAGATGGTGTAGTGTGAAACCCCCTATCACCGATCAGTCGTGTAGTGTGAAATACACACCAACCTGAAAGACTCCCGATTACAAGAGATCCAGTCGTGTAGTGTGAACTGTACAGCGACCTGATGACTTGGAAAGTCGTGTAGTGTGAACTTGCACTGTGGAATAGCTTGCGTGCTAACAATTAACAGCAGCCTTGTTAACAAGAATGTATATATAATATCCAGTGGATGTTACAAAATTTTAGATTGTGATACATTTTACGTATGGATACTGTTCAGCTAAGTACCTCATATTTGTCTAAAAGCTTTTTAGGTAGCATATCATCATCAACTTCATCATCATCACTGCTGCTTGCAGGAAAGTTGGGTCACTGTGTTGGTGTGTGCTGAGCGTTTGAAGTGTTGGTGTGTAAAAGCTGCAGTCTTTAGAGTTAATAGTCTGAGCTTTAATGGCAGGAAATGGGATTCAGATGTTGATCACTTCAGGCCTTGTCGTGTCTATAAAACCACTTCAAGGAGGCGGGCGGCAAAAACACAAACACCAGAGCGGTAGCTGAACTACCCAGTTCTGCAATTTTTACTTTTCAGACACCATCACACATCACACGTTGGTTTAGTTGGTTTAGACCCATAAGTGGTGGATGTTGTGGAGTTTATCACGCAGTTAAGATGAATCAGGCTCCGGCTGGGAGGCCCAACAGCTCTGATGATGCTGACTGAAGAACAAAAACAGTCAGGATTTGTGTTTTATAGGCTACTGTGTTGGTCTGAGTGGACCAGAGTGTGTTGCTGTGGTATGAGTGTAGCAGGTGCAGCAGTGTTGTTGGTATTTTTAAACACTTCAGTGTCAGTGCTAGGTGGAGAAAAGCTTGTCAATAAAAAAAATCTATCTATCTGTCTGTCTGTCTTTTTGTCTGTCTATCTATATACAGTACCTATCTATCTGTCTGTCTGTCTGTCTGTTTGTCTTTCTGTCTGTCTGTCTGTCTGTCTATATACAGTATCTATCTGTCTGTCTGTCTATCTATCTATCTATCTATCTATCTATCTATCTATCTATCTATCTATCTATCTATCTATCTATCTATCTATCTATCTATCTATCTATCTATCTATCTATCTATCTACTATCTGTCTGTCGTCCGTCCATTTATCCATCCATCCATCCATCCATCTATGAAGAATCTAAAATTTCATAGAAATGGCTGTGAGAACCTTCTGAAATCTGTACTTTTGTACAGAGTTTCTTAAATTTTCCCAATGTAATGCATGTGACTTCAAATAAACCCTATTAATATGGGCAAAGAGAAGTCACCAGCCGTAGTCAATCATAATGAGTAATACGTAATCCGTTTCTGTCTGGATATTTTTGATCCAGCTAATATTGTTTTATTGCCAGAAGAATGTTTCTTACCGTACCAATTCACCAACCTACCTACTTCAACCTTACCAAGATCTCTAACTATTAACTTACTTACCAAACCATTTACTGCCCTACTGACCTACAACCCTACCTTCCTATCTTCCAAACAACCTACTTGCTGTACATACTAACCAACAAGGTCCTTCAGCGGCAATGTTATTTTCTGATTAAAGGGCTCCATCTAGTGTCTACAGCCTGGAAGTGTGTGTGTGTGTGTGTGTGTGTGTGTGTGTGTGTGTTTGTTTGGCCTGGTGGGATCCTGAGGATTGTTGCAGAGCCAAACCACAAATCATAAACCCTCCATTACAGACTAAATGGGATGTCATCTAGTTCAGACATCACACACACACACACACACACACAAACACACACAAAGACTGTAACATCTCCTGAACTTCCATTACCTGCAGCGGTGCTCATAAACATCGCCGTCTTGTGGTCCTGACCCACACACAGAGCAGCACACACACACACACACACACACGTGTGTGTACGAATGCTTTCCTGTAATGAGTACCTTTTATATTGAGGCTGTGTTCACATGATACTATATTATTGTTTCCTGTGCTACATTAACTGTGCAGATTTACCACTTTCCTGTTTCCTTTCCTGTTTCTATCCATCCATCCATCCATCCATTTAGCATCCATCCATCCATCCATTTATCCTTCCATCCATCCATTTAGCATCCATCCATCCATCCATCCATCCATCCATTTATCCTTCCATCCATCCATCCATCCATCCATCCATCCACCATCTATCCATCCATCCATCCATCCATTTAGCATCCATCCATCCATCCATCCACCATCTATCCATCCATTTATCCATCCATCCATCCATTTAGCATCCATCCATCCATCCATCCATTTATCCTTCCATCCATCCATCCATCCATCCACCATCCACCATCCATCCATTTATCCTTCCATCCATCCATCCATTTAGCATCCATCCATCCATCCATCCATTTATCCTTCCATCCATCCATCCATCCATCCACCATCCACCATCCATCCATCCATTTATCCTTCCATCCATCCATCCATTTAGCATCCATCCATCCATCCATTTAGCATCCATCCATCCCTCCTTTCACTATCCATCCATCCATCCATCCATCCATCATCCATCCATTTAGCATCCATCCATTCATTTATCCTTCCATCCATCCATCCATCCATTTAGCATCCATCCATCCATCCCTCCTTTCACTATCCATCCATCATCCATTTATCCATCCACCATCCATCCATCCATCCATTTATCCTTCCATCCATCCATCCATTTAGCATCCATCCATCCCTCCTTTCACTATCCATCCATCCATCCATCCATCCATCCATTTATCCATCCATCCATCCATCTATCATCCATCATCCATCCAACCATCCATTTAGCATCCATCCTTTCTTAATTAATTAAATAAATAATTAAATAATTCATGCATATATTTATTTATCAATTTATTTATTAATTTAATGAATTTCACCAACTGCTTTCCACTAAGTCATGATCAGATTATATTTCAGAAATCCTCACTTGAGTGTTTTTACTTCTCCAAAGTTGTTCTGCTCTATGTCACCCAAATCAGCTCTTGGTTTTGTGCAAAGTGATCCTGGGATTGTGTCCATTCAGCCATGATCCACAAAGCTTCTGATGAATAGTTCACAATTGTACATAGCTTTAAATAAAATGTAATGTAAATCAAAATATTGTCAGTCCTGACAGGGCAAAGATAGCTCACTGGGTAAGGTACTGGATCAGTAATCACAAGGTCATTGGTTTAAACCCCACCATGTGTCTGTCCATTAAACTTTAATTGATTGGATTGAGTAAAGGCGTCCACCAACATCCAGTGTTGCCTCTCCAAGTAGGGAAATCATTTGACTTGTGCCAAGCTATTAAGTGTATCCCTGCAATAGATGGGCACCGTGCCCGGGCTGTATTTGTGTCTTGTGCCAAGTGTTTCTGGTTGGCTTTGGCTCAACCCTGGTCAGAATTAAGTGGTTAGAGAAAATAAATAGTTGAGTTCTTTTACATCAAAGTACTGGACCATTTCTTTGTAGAACTGACATTGTGCTCTTTTGCCATGATAAAACAGAAAAGGGTACTCCCCAAACTGTTGAGACAGAGGTAATGTGAAGTGTTTTAATAAATGAAGGGCATCTGTCCATTCGTCATGCTTTAGGTTTGTATATCTCTGTGGTGGCTTGGTGACCCGTCCAGGCTGTCTTTGTGCCCTGCTCGCAGGGTTTCCAGTAGCACCGGACACATAGGGACCCTGACCAGGCTGAAGTGGTTATTGTGTTTGACTGATTGTGGGAAACAAGACAATGTTTATCAAATCAGTAAAAAGAAAACAAGACCTTGTTGTGATTTCTTGTATCCGGGCTTTCATTAGGACCTGTGTGTTTTACTACCAGCAGGCAAGGACACGGCCCGGAACATTCCTCACTCATTCACCCCATGTGAGTGTGTGTGTGTGTGTGTGTGTGTGTGTGTGTGTGTGAGTAAAATGATCCACATATTCAAACCCACAAGTCGAATTAGGACCGTCACTTCTATAAATCTCTCTCTCCGTCTCTCGCTCCTCGACTGCATAAGAATGAATTCCTGGATAAATCTGAGCGTGTGAAGACTTGTCGGGTTCCTGCAGCACGATTTATCCAAACACCACCTTTTTATTTCACGAGCGTCGGTGAGAGAGACGTTTCATACCACTGAACATAACGTCAAACTCACTGTTCCATTTATATAAATACACACACAGCCAAAAGTACAAAAGTATGTGGACATCTGACCAAAAACCAAAGGCAGTGACATAGTCACTCATCTTATAATTCTTTCCACAAGTGTCTGTGATCATTTGCGCTCCTAACTGGTGTTCCAATTCATCCCAAAGCTGTTCAGTAGGGTTAAGGTCAGATCTCTGTATAGACCAGTAAAATTCCTCCTTATAAAACTTGTCAAACTTTGTATTTATGGACCTTGTTTTGTACGGTCATGCTGGAATAGGAACGGGTCTTCCCCAAACTGCTTCTACAACATTGAAATCATATCATTTGTTTTATATGATAGATTTTATGCAGGGCGGCATGTGGCTCGGTGGGTTGCACTGTCGCCTGACAGCATGAAGGTTCTGAGTTTGATTCTGTGTGGAATTTGCATGTTCTCCCCGTGTCCATGTGGGTTTCCTCCGGGAGCTCAGGTTTCTTCCCACAGTCAGAAGACATGTAGTCAGGTTAACTGGAGATACTAAAATTGCCCTTAGATGGATATGTGTGTGTGTGTTAAGGTGTAAATGTGTTTGTGTGTGTGTGTGTGTCCTGCGATGGACTGGTGCCCTGTCCAGGTTGTTTCTGTGTGCCTTGTATCCTTTCAGAGCTGGGATAGGCTCCAGCACCCCACGACCCTGATTAGGAGTGATTTTATGCACCTCTTAGCAATGCAAACTCAATCATTAGGAGATGTCCATATACTTTTGACCATATAGTACTTATCTACTTAATTAAAAACTAAGTACAGTCCAAGTTCCATCCGTTACTCACATTTGAAAATGTGATTAAAAACTACTTCTGATGTGCTTTAATCCATCCAGATAATGATTCCAGCAGCTTCCAAGTCCATGTCAATGTTAAGCTTGCTTGACTCGGGCCAGTGACACATACTGTATATTCCAGCAGCTATTGATTCCTGGCAGACCTGGTCGTTTGATGGTTCCTTGCTTACATGTAGCCATTCTGACAATTTTTCTTTCAGCAGAAGTTGACAGTTTGGGATTTTCCTTCTGACCCTGGGAGAAGACCACTGTTCCATGTACTACAGCAATGACAAAAAACTTCTGCTTTGGGTCTTTGTCCTGCTGGAAGGACGATGATAAAGTCAAAGCTTTCTGACAGTGGACTCTTCATTGCACCATAAAGGCACCCAGTGCCAGAGGCAGCAAAGCAACCCCAAAACATCAATGAACCTCTAACGTGTTTTATCGTAGGAACCACATTTTTTTGTTTGAGGGCCTCATTTTGCTTTTGGTAAACAATACAATGATGTGCTGAAGTTCTATGTTGATTTAACTGTCCACAGGACGTTCAGCTAGAAGATAGTGGCTTTCTCAGGTAACTCCAGTCTGGCTTTTATGTCTCTAGTAAAGTGTATATAAACGTTTGACCTCCATTGCAGCATTTTATCATCATTATTGTTTCTGTATTACCGTAAATAAGGTCTCTATTCTTTCCACTCCAACTTCCAACCTCTTCTGACGCAGAATCTCGGACCAGTGCAGCACTATTGTCAATACTGGGACCAGTACACCAAGTTCCATCACTACGCCCTTCTTTAGTTAACACAGCACACACAGAAACATCCACAGTCATGGTGGAAAAATGAATCCAGGACTGCAGGTTATAAAAACATCATCTTCAGGGCTGAAGGAGAGGAAAGCACCACCTGAAACGATCCAACACTGAGCAAACGTTTTATTTCAACATCCATCCAGCGCAAGTGTCCTCAGTCCGCCGAACACCCGTCTCTACGGTGTTGAAGTGATGTTCTGTAGCTTCCACTGGTCCAACGCCAACACAAATACTCGGTCTGAAACCAATCTGAAAATAACGTCATGTAATAATAGTTCACTGCAGCTTCGGAAAATGTCATCATCGTCCAGATAAATAATCCGCAAGAGACACCTGGGGTTTTTTTTTTTATTGGAACGGCAGAACCGCGGGCGCCGGGTTTGTTTTCCACTCCTTGTTGAGCAGCTGTAAATTTCAATTCTTTCCATTTTTTGAGGGATGTAGTTGTAAAATCTACTAAGGTCAAATAAGGTTAAACAGGTCAACAAACATGTAGATTAATGTTATGACCATAATGTTAAGTCCTAATGTTCTATTTATGATGTTATTGACACAATCTGGTGGTAACTATGAGATCCAATATACACCGATCAGCCATAACATTAAAACCACCTCAATGTTTCTACACTCACTGTCCATTTTATCAGCTCCACTTACCATATAGAAGCACTTTGTAGTTCTACAATTATTGACTGTAGTCCATCTGTTTCTCTACATGCTTTTTAACCTGCTTTCACCCTGTTCTTCAATGGTCAGGACCCCCACAGGACCACCACAGAGCAGGTATTATTTAGGTGGTGGATCATTCTCAGCACTGCAGTGACACTGACATGGTGGTGGTGTGTTAGTGTGTGTTGTGCTGGTATGAGTGGTTCAGACACAGCAGCGCTGCTGGAGTTTTTAAACACCGTGTCCACTCACTGTCCACTCTATTAGACACTCCTACCTAGTTGTTCCACCTTGTAGATGTAAAGTCAGAGACGATCGCTCATCTATTCCTGCTGTTTGAGTTGATCATCTTCTAGACCTTCATCAGTGGTCACAGGACGCTGCCCACTGGGTGCTGTTGGCTGGATGTTTTGGTTGGTGGACTATTCTCAGTCCAGCAGTGACAGTGAGGTGTTTAAAAATTCCATCAGCGCTGCTGTGTCTTATCCACTCATGTCTTATCCACTCATCCACCACCATGTCATTATAACTGCAGCACTGAGAATGATCCACCACCTAAATAATACCTGCCATTGAAGAACAGCATGAAAGGGGGCTAACAAAGCATGCAGAGAAACAGATGGACTACAGTCAGTAATTGTAGAGCTACAAAGTGCTTCTATATGGTAAGTGGAGCTGATAAAATGGACAGTGAGTGTAGAAACAAGGAGGTGGTTTTAATGTTATGGCTGATCGGTGTATATTGTTTATGCAGTTGCGTTATGCTTCCTCTCTACTGGTGCTGACCCCCGCCATGTGTGCAGTAGCTGACTGCATCTTTTTACCTTCACGAGGCGAGTTCATATGCAGGTCAGGTTTGTGTACGGAGAGCCACACCCTGATCGCAATATTCCTCGTCTTTGTGCAGAGGTCATAATTGCATCAGTTATGAGGTCCCTATCCGGCTCCCAACCTGGATGAACAACAGCCAATCAAGTTTCGAACCGATGAGTTCTAGTTGCTAGCATGTTTTACCGCTGCACCACCTGAGCGGCTTAGATCCAATATTTGGAATTTCACAAAGTCAGGTGAACCCTACAGTGCAAAGTTTCCTTTTCCTGATGTGTCATGTATTTTAGAATAATGACACCTCAAAAATCCTGCCCTTATTGTTCCACAATGGTTGAATGAACACAAGAAAGAAATCAAGAACTAAAATGATTTTAAAGGACAGACATGACTGAATAATAAAAGCTCTGTGTATTAAATAAATGGACATAATAAAACAATACACAATAGAAAAACAAGGCAACATAGAGCAGTGTTAAAATAAATCAAAGATCTGACGCTAGTCTACAATGTGCATAGTTCTCATATTAAAAGTGCTTTGGACACATTCCGGACACATTCCTGATCCTGTTAGTAGTCGTCGTGTTACTGAATATAAAGAGTCTTTGTTCTTGGCCCCGATGATGCACATTCTTCAGGTTACCACAACATCACAATCTCAGTTTGTTTTCATGAACTCATGTTTTCTGCATCATCACACACGTGGACCTTCACATTCACAGGTCTCCAGGAGGCACGTCAGGCTTTCACATCCCCATCTAACATGCCTGATTCAACTCATCAGCTAATCAGCTTTAGTTTTTACAGAAAGTCCATTAGAAGACAAACACAACATTCTCTAGACCTTCCAAAACGTCTAGAGCAGCGGTACTCTGTCTTACCAACAGTTAATCGTCTCATATCACCCCCAGGTGGAAGCAGTGTCTCGTTGCAGTGGAAAATGCTAATTTGTGAGCAGTATAGTTATTCTACTTTAAATCCTCCCACCCTCGCCGGTTTGTGAAATTATATCTTATATGAAACCGGTCCGTGGTGCAAAAAAGGTTTGGGATCGCTGGTCTAAACAATATCACAATTGGTGCATAGTTTGGTGCTGAATTTGAAGGCAAGTCACTGTTCTAGATTCATATTAAATAAGTCAGATTGAAGTCAGTGTTATACCTGCCAAGATTTAACAGGATATGTTCTGAACTACCAGTCAGAAAAACCTGTATTTGTCAGTCCATGTTTTAGAGCAGTGTTTGGCAATCTAATTTCTTCTCAATATTCTAAAGTCTCAATTCCCAGGTTAGTGTTCTAAAACCTTATAATCAGTGCCCAAGTTCTCTGATTGCTGGGTCACTGTTCCATTTAAAAAGAAAAATACTGACGCCGTTCAGGTGGCGTAGCAGTAAAACACAGGAGAGTGCGTGTGCTAGTTCTCTCTCCTCAATCGGGGCGGGGCTCAGCACCAGTGGAGAGGAAGCATAACGCAAACGGGTAAAAAATTGGACGTGCTAAAATCGGGAGAAAAAGGGAGAAAATGCATAAAATACTGACTATATACTGTATCTGTTAAGTGTTATAAGAAGGGAAAGCCAAAATTTGACAAACCAGTGGGCCCGAGCACTAATGGATCATGTTCTGGAAACCCAACAAGACAATCCTCATGAGATATGCTCCAGCAGAATCAGTGTTCTAGATTTGCTTGCAGTAAAATAAAAGCATTGTTTGTTCTTGGAGAGATCCACTGATCTAGATTTACTAGCCAAGAAATCAGTGTTCTAGATTATTCACAGAGATGATTTTGTGTTCTCTATTTACCAGTGAGGAAAATCTCAATCACACGTCAGTGTTCTAGAAAAAATTCGCTGCTTTCTAGATTCCCTGGATGAGACGTGTTCTATGTCATGAAATGTTCTAGAGCGTTCACAGGTGAGTAGTTCAGTGGCATTTTTCTGAAGCGTAAACATTGTACATTGGGCTGTAAGTCAGTCACGTTTTAGAACACCGACAATATGATCCAGATACAAAATTCTCCATAGGAATCCATTGTTCTAGAGTATCCTGCTAAAGAGTGAAGAATTTAAAAAACCTCAGTCAACAGTCTTACTCTCCATCATCAGTCAGTGTTCGAAATTGGAAGAGTAAGTCTTTTAAATTAGCCAACAAGTGTCTAGATTTTAAAGTAGGTGGTTTGATCTGGAACTCAATCTAGACAGTCCACAAGATGAAATGAAGATTAATCTCATTTAAATTCTAGATTTTTCATTATGTGGGTCAGTATTGTGTCATTGAGTTCTTCATGTGCTGTGTAAGTGTAGCACAGCATGATAAAAGCTTCAGAATCTTAAAGTTCTAAAAGGATCTAAAATCTTACACGTGAGACAATCTAGGACTTAAACTAGATTAAAATCTGGAATTCCATTAAGAGACCCCAAAATTTTTTAGCAAGAAAGCACTTTGCTTCTCTTATAGACAAGCCAGTTTCTTATATTAATATTAAGTAATCTAGAGCTGTAACAAAAATAAACTTCTAGATGTTCAGTCAGTCCCTCAGTTTGATAAACGTTTGCTCCAAACTTTCAAACTTTTCTCCAACAGGTAAGTCAATCTACAGCTCACGCTGAGAGTCGTCCAGATCCCTGCAGGAGCACGGGTGAACTAGACCTCTCCGCAGGTGAACTGCGTTCTGAAAACAACAACACATTTCATGTTCTTGGGTGTTTGATTAATAAGTCGTCTTGGACAGAACCCAAGGTTCATGAGGTTTGTCCTGGAAGAGTCGGTGATTCTGTCCTTTATTTCCAAATCAGTTCAAACTGGAACAGGCCAAGAATAATAAAGTAGTAGGCTGTGTTTATACTTGTTGTTCAGTTCTCTTGGTTCGGACCAACCAAGAAACATTATTGCATTTTAGTCCTGGTTTGCTTAGCATTCCCACAATCACAAATGACGCCCGTTTGACATATTTTGTGGGCCAGTTGTCATGTGACAGACCTCTTTATAATGCAATGCACTGAGAATGTTTATTATTACTCCTTTTCCACAGTGGATCTGGCTCCGTTCTGGTTCGCGAATTTGATTTTAAACCGGTTCCGCGTGTTTCCACCGAAATAAAGAGGTTCCAGACAGCAAACTAGCGTTCTAATCTGGCACCACAGAATACTCGGTTTACGTCATCTGTGGGCGTGTCACAGTGTAAAGGTTTGGGTGCTTTTACATGAGACATTATAACATTACATATAATTTAAACCACTTTCATCTTTTAAAGTTCACCTGATTAAATTTTGAGTCAGTTTGTTGCTGATATTTTGAAAGAGATGTGTGATATGACGTGGTAAAAGGGACCAGGACAGAACAAAAAACACTTAATGTGAAAAATAAAGCGTAACCTGGCGTGTTGTACTAAAACAACGACCAATGAATTTTGGCAGTACAGAGCTCTTATAACCAGTACAGAGCACTTATAACCAGTACAAAGCTCTTATAACCAGTACAGAGACACTTATAACCAGTAAAGAGCACTTATTATAACCAGTACAGAGCACTTATAATCAGTACAGAGCACTTATAACCAGTACAGAGCTCTTATAATCAGTACAGAGCACTTATAACCAGTACAGAGCTCTTATAACCAGTACAGAGCACGTATAACCAGTACAGAGCACTTATAACCAGTACAGAGCACTTATAACCAGTACAGAGCTCTTATAACCAGTACAGAGCTCTTATAATCAGTACAGAGCACTTATAACCAGTACAGAGCTCTTATAACCAGTACAGAGCACTTATAACCAGTACAGAGCACTTATAACCAGTACAGAGCGCTTATAACCAGTACAGAGCACTTATAACCAGTACAGAGCTCTTATAACCAGTAATAACGGAGAGAATTTTAGTGTTTCTGTATCGTACTTTAGTAAATTAAGCCACGTTACGCTTTATTTAGGTGAAGCTTTTTCGACTCTCCCGAGAGGCGGATTCAGAACCCCGAGCTGCAGAACCACCACACGTGAAGTAAATCCAGCTAAACACAGATACATGTGGAGCTTTTAGACTGGATTTGATGGTTATTTCACACAGATGGATGTTCATGTCGTGGAACTTAAGTGATGTGTTATCGCTCAAGCCGAGCGCTGAGTAAATCGGCTATTTGCGCCGAGAGTCGCGGTGAGAGCGAAGCACAAAACACTTCTCACGTCATTGAACTAAAGAAAACAACAACCGCGACAAACACGTCTACGTCTTCTTATCATCAACAGTTGAGCGATGCTTTTTGCATAAAAACGAACATCTGTAACAACAGCACAAATCCCCACAGATAATCTACACGCTCTGCCATCATGTAACTACTCTTTACTTACGTTGTGTAACGCCCACCGTTGATGACGCAGACTTGGTTCCCAAAAACTGGTGGAAACGCTGGTTGGTTCTCTACAAAACACCAAGGTTCTAAGAAACCTGAACAGAACCGGTTCAAGAACCAGAGTTCTTTTGGTGGAAAAGCACTATTTGTGTGCTTGTGTATTGAACACGTTTTGTCTCTTTGGGGTTTCCACAATCAGTGAAATAGTGTGAGGGATGACCTCTCTCTGTATTCTGTGTTATGCCTTAAAACAGTCAGTAAAGTCCAGCTAAAGTCCAGCCAATTTCCTGTAACTGTATCAGTACACTTTATTTCTTACTTAATGAGTTCAGTGAGCCCTAATGCTGGGCACTTATTAGGGTCGTGTATACCTGCTGGCATTTTAACCAACTGGAAACACAGCTAGAAGTGGTGAAATGAATAAAGGAATCAAAACCGCATCTCTTCCGCTGCTCTTTTTTATTATTTGCTATTTTATTTATGCATTTTCTCCCTTTTTCTCCCAATTAAGCATAGCTAATTCATCTTGTCTGAGCAGGGAGAGCCACGCACTGATCTCCGTGCTCCTCTACTTTCTGTACAGGCGCCTCAGGCTACTAATCAGGGTCCTTGCACAGCGTCAAAGACCTACCCACTTTCAGTCCGGTCTTTTCCCACACGGCAGACTTCAATGAATGATTTTGTCTGCTGCAGACATTGCCAATTATGTCCACTTGAGGGTGCACAGCTGACAGGTAGCAGAGCTGAGAGTCGAACTTGGGGAGTTCAGAATCCCAGCTCTGGTGTGCTAGCGGATTATCCTGCTGCGCCATCTGGGCGCCACTCCGCTGCTCATTTACCTTTATAATAATAATTGTTCTCTATGCACTCTCCTCTCATGGTGTGTTTAGTGTCGCACTTTGTGGCATCATGTTCTGTGTTTGGTTTGTCTTGCGTTCACACCTAAAACGAATCGCACCAGAATTAGCTTGGAAACAGACAGACACCCCCCTGCTCATGACCTCTCGGTCCGCTTATTTGGCGTCCACACTTACAGTAATGAACCGAACTAACGGAGCAATCGCACCAGGGTTTGTTTGAATCAAACCAAAGCTGACAAGTATAAACACAACCCCAGATTGTCTCCTGACTTTAGTGACAGAGGCTGAGCTCCTTCCGTACGGAGCACTTTTTGCACTGGACGACGCAGCACCAGTGGAACCTGCACAGGCAGTTCTCCTCCATAACCACAACCTCGTCCCGATATCCTCTCTCGCAGCACAGCAGGTCACACCCGCTCACGTCCATTGCCGTGCTGTTGCAGGTTCTCCCTCGCGTTCCCGGAGAACCCGTCTTTCTGTTCGGTAGGCAGAAGTCGGGTGACTCGGCCGAGTAGATCAGGTCCTGTTTATCCGGAGCTTTGATGTTCTGACCCACGGGAATCAGCGTCTTTCCGTCGTTGCCCCCCATCACCTTGGAGGCACCGTTGAAGCGCTCTAGGAGACGGTCGCCCACTTCACGGAACCTGGACATCTTCTTCCAGCAGGTCCTGAGCGTGCAGGAACCGGACAGCCCGTGGCATTTGCATTCAGTCCTCATGTAGTTCTTCACTGCCTGTGGTTTGGAGCACATACACAGAGATCGGAATGATAAAAAACAACGCCAGTCAGAAGGAATTTGCCCTGCTCTACCCTCTTCAGCTCCTAGTAGCCTCCAGCTAGTCATGAGCTTAAAGAACCTGACAGCGCAGATCAATACTGAATGTTCCCCTGGTAATTAAACCTCCATTAATGCCAAGTCAACATTTTTATCTGCTTAAAGATGCTTTTACTGCACATCTAAAAAATATCATGACATAATTATCATTAAAAAAAGCCCAAATCCGCTGCACATCTCTACATGCCTTCTCCACACCCACCTGTTTATCTGGTCCTGTGATTAAAAATATGGCCAAAAGTATGTGGACACTTGTATTTACGATTAAGTTCAGGTGTTTCAAACGCATCGTGATCAACCAGATCATATCACTGGTGTGACACTAGTCTGGAAGATCTGTTCGTACCTGGTGTGATATGGTCTGGTCTGGTAGGTTCGGTATGAGGTGACTGGTGCATTGATTCCTGTCTGGTGTGATATAGAGTTCTGATCATTGGATTGGTATAGACTAGTCTGGAAGGATTTGATCTGGTGCAGATAACATGGTATAATGAATTGATGAGCCAAAACATTAGGACCACCAGCCTAATACGCAGCCAGACACAGCTCCAGACATCTGAGTACTTTGGTATCTGGTAGCAAAACATTACCAGCAGGTCCTTTAACTTTTTTATGTTGTGAAGTGGATCTTCCAACTGTGCATTCTGGTGCACACGTGCCTGGCCATCCTCATGATTCCTAAAAACAATGGTATTTGTCTGACCAGCTGACCATGTTTCATTGCTTTAATGTGCGTGGTTTGGTGTGTTCTCGTGTTTTGGTGTAATGGTTAAGGTCTCTGATGTGGTTGTGAATGGTTTGGAGTGTTCTCGTCTGGTGGGTCTGCTCTTGTATGCTGTGATATGATGTTTTGGGTCTCTTCAGTGTAGCTGTGCATGGTTTGGTGTGTTTTGGTGTAATGTGTGAGGTTTCCGACGCAGTTGTGCATGGTTTGGTGTGTTCTTGTCTGGTAGGTTTGGTCTGCTACACCGATCAGCCATAACATTAAAACCACCTCCTTGTTTCTACACTCACTGTCTATTTTATAAGCTCCACTTACCATATAGAAGCACTTTGTAGTTATACAATTACTGACTGTAGTCCATCTGTTTCTATACATACTTTTTTAACCTGCTTTCATGCTGTTCTTCAATGGTCAGGACCCCCACAGGACCACCACAGAACAGGTATTATTTAGGTGGTGGATCATTCTCAGCACTGCAGTGACACTGACATGGTGGTGGTGTGTTAGTGTGTGTTGTGCTGGTATGAGTGGATCAGACACAGCAGTGCTGCTGGAGTTTTTAAATACCGTGTCCACTCACTGTCCACTCTATTAGACACTCCTACCTAGTTGGTCCACCTTGTAGATGTAAAGTCAGAGACGATCGCTCATCTATTGCTGCTGTTTGAGTTTGTCATCTTCTAGACCTTCATCAGTGGTCACAGGACGCTGCCCATCAGGAGCTGTTGGCTGGATATTTTTGGTTGGTGGACTATTCTCAGTCCAGCAGTGACAGTGAGGTGTTCAAAAACTCCATCAGCGCTGCTGTGTCTGATCCACTCATACCAGCACAACACACACTAACACACCACCACCATGTCAGTGTCACTGCAGTACTGAGAATGATGTACCACCTAAATAATACCTGCTCTGTGGGGGTCCTGACCATTGAAGAACAACATGAAAGGGGGCTAACAAAGCATGCAGAGAAACAGATGGACTACAGTCAGTAATTGTAGAACTACAAAGTGCTTCTATATGGTAAGTGGAGCTGATAAAATGGACAGTGAGTGTAGAAACAAGGAGGTGATTGGTGTATGCTCTGGTATAATGTTTGGCGTCTCTTCAGTGTAGCTGTACATGGTCTGGTGTGTTTTGGTGTAGTGTGTGAGGTCTCTGATGCGGTTGTGCATGGTTTGGTGTGTTTTGGTGTAGTGTGTGAGGTCTCTGATGCGGTTGTGCATGGTTTGGTGTGTTTTGGTGTAATGTTTGAGGTCTGTTCTTGTCTAACAGATCTGATATAATGTTTTGGGTCTCTTCAGTGTAGCTGTGCATGGACACGCCTGGTAGGTCTATGATTATTATTTTTTCTTTATACAGTTTATGTAATCTGAAGTGGATGTGGTGTTTTGGTTTGTGTGTTGTCGGTTCTTTTGGCGTGTCCATCACTGAGCTTTAATGTTGGCGCTGAAACACATGAGCAGGTGAATATATAAACACACACACACACACACACACACACTCGGAGAGCGCCAGCTTGTCTCTATGGCTCGGTGGGAACTGAATGTGTGTTTAGACAGACATCACATCTGATATTTCTCTTCACACTTACCCAACACATCATCAGATTTCTTTCTCTAACTATAAACATCTGACACACAATCTGATCTTTAACTCTGATTGTCATCATCACACACTGAGCTCGTGTAAACACACACCTGTACCATCGACCAGTAGATACACACACATTCTGACTCTGCTCGGCATGTGAAAGGAATGCTGCTGATGGACTCGGTTTATTAGATTTAGGATCAGGACCTGGACCGGGCCTCTCAGGAACATCAGTTTTCTTAATGTTAAACACTCTGGTGTTGCTTTTAAACTTCTGTCAAACAGGGGGGCAGGTTTTCATCCTCCACTGTGTATTATTCATTTTCATTTTAGTTTTTTTTTTCCATTACAAAATAAAACATTATTTAATATAATATGATAAAAACAAAAAAATATAAATAGTTTCATACTAATAAAAACAACAACAATATAACAATAATAATAATAATAATAACAATAATAATAAAAACAACAACAATATAATAATAATAATAATAATAATAATTACTACTGCTACTACTAATAATAATATTTATAATTACAACTACTAAAAATAATAATAATTAATATTTAAAATTTAAATAATAATAATAATAATTACTAATGCACCTAATATTGTAATATTCATTACTAGTTTTAAAATAATACCATAATAAACAAATAAAATAATAAAATACTACTACCACTACTAATAATAATGAATTATGAATAACTATAACTAATAAAAATAATAATAATAACAGCAACAATAATACAAAAAATAATTATAATAAATAATAATAATAATAATATTACTATAATAATAATAATAATAATAATACTAATGCTACTACTACTACTACTAATAATATTATTATTATAATATTATTTATAGCAATTACTAGTACTAAAATTATAGTAAAAAATAATAGTAGTAGCAATAATAATAATAATAATAATAATAATAGTAATAATAATAATAATAATAGTCATATTAATAATAAAAATAATAATAATAATAATATAGTAATAACAATAATACTCATTAATTTTAAAAATAATAATAATAATAATGATTATAATAAAAATATTCATATTAATAATATTAATAATACAAAAAGAATAATAATTACAATAATAATAATAATAATAATAATAATAATAAAAATATTTTTAATAATAATAATAATAAGAAGAAAAATAAATGTACCAGTCGTCCCGCCTCGTTGTTGTGCAGGTCAATGAGCGTGCGGATGTCGCTCTTTCCTTTCCGGCGTTTTGCATCCATAAACTGTTTGGACTTTTCATAGCCGAACTCGACGTCATCGCCGCAGCCACCCCACTCCCAGGCCCCGCCCCCGTCCCATGAGCCATCACCAATAGGGGGCGCTTCATTCAAGCGAGGGGGCGGAGACTCACAGCCACACTGCAACAGCTCCCCCATGCTGCAGGCCTGGGTTACTGCATACGTCACTCCAGCAGCCGTGATGGCGTAGACGAACGCCGTCTCCCGGATATCTGTCACACACACACACACGCACACACACACACACACACACATTACCTCTAGCTGTGTGTTTGTGTTTTCTGTTTGTGTGTGGATCCAGTCTGGTCTGATGCTGGTCCAGCGTCGTTCTGGTGTGTTCTGGTAGATTTAGACCAGTTCGGTTTGGTGTGTTTAGACTGGTCTACTCAGAAATGATGGAGTGAACCGGGCACACTACTGGTCTGGTGTTTTCTGGTATGGATGAGCTTGTTCTGGTCTAATTTGAACCACTGGTTTGGTTTGATTGGCGGCATGGTGGCGCAGTGGGTAGTGCTGCCACCTAATAGCAAGAAGGGCCTGGGTTCAATTCGCCAACTGGGCAGCCAGGGTCCTTTCTGTGTGGAGTTTGCATGTTCTCCTTTTGTATTATTACTATCAGGTTTCTTTTGGATGCTCCGGTTACCTCTCATAAGTCCAAAGACATGCAGTCAGGTGCATTGGAGCTACTAAAAAGTGTGTGTGTGTGTGTGTGTGTATGTGTGTGTGTGTGTCTGCCTGCCCTGTGATGAACTGGCAACCTGTCCAGGGTGTTTCCTGCCTTTTGCCCAATAGATTGGACCCACCGCAACCCTGACCAGGATCAAGTGATGTAAAAAAAGACAAATGAATGACGTCATCGCGGCAGCCACCCTACTCCCACGCCCCGCCCCAATTCCATGACCCATCACCAACAGGAGGTGCTTCATTCAGGTGAGGGGGTGGAGCCTAACAGCCACACTGCAACAGCTCCCCCATGCCAATAGATCGGACCCACCGCGACCCTGACCAGAATCAAGTGGTTGTTTGGTCTAGTGAATAGAACAAAATTCTATTTTGTTTTATTATGAACCATGAAGCCAAAAGTATGAGGACCCCAGACCATTAGCTTGTTGGACCTTCTATTTTAAAACCATGGGCATTAATATAGAGCCTGTCCTGCCCTTTGCAGCTATAACAGTCTTTACTCTGCTGTGAAAGCTTGTAACAAGAATATTAGGTACAGCGGCTGGACAGAAAGGCCTGGCTCACAACCAGCATTCCGATTCATCTTACAGATGTTCAGTGGGGTTATACGTGGATCTCTGTGCAGACCACTGGAGGTCCTGTATAGCAAACTTATGAAACCATTTCTGACAGTCATCCTGGAACGTGAAGGTTCCTTCCCTAAACTGTTGCCACAAAGTCCTCCAGTGTAACCTGCCGTTTTAAACCATCATTTTCTCCTCGTTTAACCTCCTTTTTCTTGAAGACAGAAATTCCACCCGATCATGTGTTGAGACATGTCGAGCGGAGGGAGGAACCAGAGCCAGAAGTTTCTGCAAGAATTAGCAAATAGTTTTAATGCTCAATCTCTGAGTTAATGGAGCATAATGATGGTGAGCTGCTGACGGCTGGAGGACCACCTCACAGGTTTATCCTTTTCAAATTGTGCCTGCATAGGAACACACACGTACACACACACACACACACACACACACACACACACACACACACACACAC
Source organism: Trichomycterus rosablanca (assembly GCF_030014385.1). Taxonomy (NCBI): domain Eukaryota; kingdom Metazoa; phylum Chordata; class Actinopteri; order Siluriformes; family Trichomycteridae; genus Trichomycterus; species Trichomycterus rosablanca. The sequence goes on along the minus strand of NC_085999.1, from coordinate 36,573,022 downwards.
ACACCCTTCTGTCTACCTACTTAAAACCACGGGTGTACAAAATAATGGAAATGGGAAACAATATATTAATTTGATATATACACTGATCAGCCATAACATTAAAACCACCTCCTTGTTTCTACACTCACTGTCCATTTTATCAGCTCCACTTACCATATAGAAGCACTTTGTAGTTCTACAATTACTGACTGACTGTAGTCCATCTGTTTCTCTGCATACTTTTTTAACCTCCTTTTGGATGATTCTCAGCACTGCAGTGACACTGACATGGTGGTGGTGTGTTAGTGTGTATTGTGCTGGTATGAGCAGAAGTTTTTAAATACCGTGTCCACTCACTGTCCACTCTATTAGACACTCCTACCTAGTTGGTCCACCTTGTAGATGTAAAGTCAGAGACGATCGCTCATCTATTGCTGCTGTTTGAGTTGGTCATCTTCTAGACCAGGGGTTTTCAACCTGTGGGGGGGCGCGAGTACTTGTCTGGGGGGGCGCGAGTGGCTGACTGGGAAGGGGGGGGGGGGGGGGGGGGCGTGGCATTACGAGATTACTATTATCATGAACCGGTGGCACACGAGATTGAGCCGTGCTTCATCAAGGGAAGGGGGGCGTGGCGGAAGCAGCGCTTGACATACGCGACTGAGTGCTGTTTCACCAAGGGGAGGGGGGGGCGTGGTGTGAGGGGGGCGCAAGTTGCGCTTCGCACATGAAGGGGGCGCATGCCTAAAAAGGTTGAAAACCCCTAATCTAGACCTTCATCAGTGGTCACAGGATGCCGCCCACAGGGCGCTGTTGGCTGGATGTTTTTGGTTGGTGGACTATTTTCAGTCCAGCAGTGACAGTGCGGTGTTTAAAAACTCCAGCAGCGCTGCTGTGTCTGATCCACTCATACCAGCACCATGTCAGTGTCACTGCAGTGCTGAGAATGATCCACCACCCAAATAATACCTGCTCTGTGGTGGTCCTGTGGGGGTCCTGACCATTGAAACAAAGCATGCAGAGAAACAGATGGACTTTAGTCAGTAATTGTAGAACTACAAAGTGCTTCTATCATGATTGGATATAAATATCCTACACTAAATCCACCAATATCAGTGCCCAGCCATACAAATGTACTTTTAACTGAATGGGCACAAATTCACACAGAAATACTCCAAAGTCTTGTGCAAAGCCTTTTCAGGAGAGTGGTTGTTGTTCTAGCTGAGAAGATCACGTCAGGTCACTCTATTTTAATACCATTTATTTTGGAATGGGATGCCCAACAAATTCATGGTCAGGTGTTCAAATACTTTTGACCATACAGTGTAAGTGAAAGTTGAAGTAATCCTTTACATTTCCAGCATCAGTACTCAGCGAGTTATAACGTTGAGGAGAACCGAAGCGTATTCAGCATCAGCGTTCACCAGTTTACAGCCCGTGATGTTTGGCCCTCGGGCCCAGGCAGCGTCGGTAATGTTTGGCGTGTTTGTATAGGGTAAGAAAACAGCTGGCGATTGTTTGCGCACCCTTCACGCACCCCGTACTCTCCGTAAGAGGAAGTCAACCTGCCTCGGCAGAGCCGCCGGGGCTCCTGATGGCCACGTCTTCCCGTAATTACACTCAATGTTTCAAAACAGAGGTGCACTTAAAGCCTCGACTATAGACACGCAGGAATTTATGATTAATTTCCATTCGGAGCGGCAGTCAGTCAGTCTCGCGCCGCGGGGAGTCGAGTTGCAACTCCGTGTGGCAACACGTCCACCCACTGGAGGCCAAAATCATCAATCCAGCTTCAGATCTGGCATGTGACACGTCTGACTCTGAACGCCGAGGCTGAATGAAGCAGGAACGATAAATAAAGGGAAAAATATTCAATAATGTTAATTTACTGGCCTTCCATCCTTTTAAACTCAGACGGAGAGTATGAGGTCAGATATTCTGCCCCCTGCTGGTCGTACTATAGGTCAGGAGTCACAGTCAAAGATACAGATACTTCCTCAAGTACTAAGCTTTCAATTTTGTGGAAAGAGTTTAGGGAAGGGCCTTTCTTGTTCCAGCATGGTGGTGCACAATCCAAGATCCATTAAGACATAGTATAGAAAGGACGTGACCTCAATAAACCTTATTAAAGACCTTAAAGATGAATTGGAACATCAACACTACCCTCCAAAATCTTCTAGAAAGCCTCACAAGAGGAGTGGAGCCTGTTATAGCCACAGGGGAAGGGGGGTCATATAGTTTTGGCCATTTAGTGTCCTTCAAGGTCACTTCAGTTCATCTTACAAAATAAAGGATCCAGAGTTGGAATCCCCAGTGGTGCTATCAGCCTGTCAGGTGTCTCCATACAGACATGATTAGCTATAACTGAAGGGGGAATTGTGGGCATCACACTGATTACTATGGTCCTGCTTTGTGCCCAGTGGTTCCGGGCAATCCGAACACACCGTGACCCTGACCAGGTGGTAAAACATCTTGGTAAGGGTCGCGAAACACTGGGCGCAAGGCAGGAACACCCTGAACTGGGCACCAGTGCATCACATGCCTTCAAACACCCCCCTTCACCCCCAAGACATAGCCAATCATGTCTGTTTAGAAACCCAGACGGCCGATAGCACAGCTGAGATTCAAACCTGGATCTGAGCAGTGGTGATCTAGTATAATAAATCACTGCACCATCCGAGCGTCTCTGATTGTTATAATACCCTCCTCTTCAGAATAAAGGGTCGTCAGAGTGCATGATGGGTGCATGAAGTCCCATTATGTTCCCCAATATCTTTTTTGGGTAAATTTTTTTCCCCTTTTCACCCAATCCAGTTGTGACCAGTTGGAGCTCATTTCTCTCTTTTGTCAGTGCCGACTCTGCCACCAGCAATCAAGGCAGGCTGGGTATATTGCTGCTCACACCTCCTCCGACCTGCGCGCAGCCCTTAGCGGAACCATTTCTCACCCATGCACTCTGCACAGGTGCCTCTCTTTCTGCCAATCATGGTCCTTACACAGCGTTTGAAGACCCCACCCACATAGTCCGGTCATCTCGCCCTAGCAGAAACATGTCTGCTGCAGGCACTGCCAATTATGCCCGCTAGATGGCGCCCAGCCAACTGGTGGCAATGCCGAGTTTCGTGCTAGTGGAATATCCCGCTGCTCCACCTGGGTGCCTGAATAGTTGATTTTCTGTAGTGAATCTTCTGAGCATGTCTTGTTTTTGGACTGTAATTAATAAGGACTCTTCTGGTTCAGTTCGGTGGGTGGCAAGGTGGCTTGGTGGGTAGCACTGTCGCCTTACAGCAAGAAGGTCCTGGGTTCGATCCCCAAGCAGGGCGGTCCAGGCCCTTTCTGTGTGGAGTTTGCATGTTCCCCCCCTGTCTGCGTGGGTTTTCTTCCGGGAGCTCCGATTTCCAGGGCGTTACTGTGTGCCTTGCGCCCATTGAAAAGCTGGGATAGCCTGCAGTCAGTCCATCGCAGGGCAGACATACACACACACCCATTCACCTATAGGGCAATTCAGTGTCTCCAATTAACCTGACTGCATGTTTTTGGACTGTTGGAGGAAACCGGAGCTCCCAGAAGAAACCCACGCAGACACGGGGAGAACATGCAAACTCCACATAGAAAGGACCCGGACCACTTTGCCTGGGGATCGAACCCAGGACCTTCTTGCTGTGAGGCGACAGTGCTACCCACTGAGCCACCGTGCACCGTCAATTAGATGAAATTCTAAATATTTTAGGTGATCTGGACGGTAAGTGGATGTCTGTTCCTCTTTTAACCTGAAGGTCTGGATCCAGGAATTTCCTTTTATCTTTTTGATCATTTTTCTTTGTTTGCGTGCTGGTGGGTGTCCGTGTTATTTCAGTTGTTTCACCAGCCTTCCACTGACCAGGTTTTTTTTTTTTACCTCTACATTCCTGAGCTCATCCAAAAATAATGAGCCACTCTCAGTGGAGAAGCTCTGAGACGTTTACACAACAGGAGATAATCAGATCCACCTCAGCACCACAACAGGAAGAACAATGTCAGCTTCTGTGAGGAGGATAATCACACAGATGAGCTCGCCGCGCTGGGTTCATTAGCTTCTTCAAAGGGCCGAGGACACTCGGTCGGCGGTTACGCCGGAGTTCTTACGGTGGGTGAGTTTGGCAGAAGCGGGACATGATCACTGAAGTGATCACTGATGAACACGTGTCTTCTACATAAGAGCTTTGGTTCTTCTCTCATCATAGCAGGGTCAGATCAGATTCAAGTGTACAGTGTATCACAAAAGTGAGTACACCCCTCACATTTCTGCAGATATTTAAGTATATCTTTTCATGGGACAACACTGACAAAATGACACTTTGACACAATGAAAAGTAGTCTGTGTGCAGCTTATATAACAGTGTAAATGTATTCTTCCCTCAAAATAACTTAATATACAGCCATTAATGTCTAAACCACCGGCAACAAAAGTGAGTACACCCCTAAGAGACTACACCCCTAAATGTCCAAATTGAGCACTGCTTGTCATTTTCCCTCCAAAATGTCATGTGATTTGTTAGTGTTACTAGGTCTCAGGTGTGCATAGGGAGCAGGTGTGTTCAATTTAGTAGTACAGCTCTCACACTCTCTCATACTGGTCACTGAAAGTTCCAACATGGCACCTCATGGCAAAGAACTCTCTGAGGATCTTAAAAGACGAATTGTTGCGCTACATGAAGATGGCCAAGGCTACAAGAAGATTGCCAACACCCTGAAACTGAGCTGCAGCACAGTGGCCAAGATCATCCAGCGTTTTAAAAGAGCAGGGTCCACTCAGAACAGACCTCGCGTTGGTCGTCCAAAGAAGCTGAGTGCACGTGCTCAGCGTCACCTCCAACTGCTGTCTTTGAAAGATAGGCGCAGGAGTGCTGTCAGCATTGCTGCAGAGATTGAAAAGGTGGGGGGTCAGCCTGTCAGTGCTCAGACCATACGCCGCACACTACATCAAATTGGTCTGCATGGCTGTCACCCCAGAATGAAGCCTCTTCTGAAGTCTCTACACAAGAAAGCCCGCAAACAGTTTGCTGAAGACATGTCAACAAAGGACATGGATTACTGGAACCATGTCCTATGGTCTGATGAGACCAAGATTAATTTGTTTGGTTCAGATGGTCTCAAGCATGTGTGGCGGCAATCAGGTGAGGAGTACAAAGATAAGTGTGTCATGCCTACAGTCAAGCATGGTGGTGGGAATGCCATGGTCTGGGGCTGCATGAGTGCAGCAGGTGTTGGGGAGTTACATTTCATTGAGGGACACATGAACTCCAATATGTACTGTGAAATACTGGAGCAGAGCATGAACCCGTCCCTCCGGAAACTGGGTCGCAGGGCAGTGTTCCAGCATGATAATGACCCCAAACACACCTCTAAGACGACCACTGCTTTATTGAAGAGGCTGAGGGTAAAGGTGATGGACTGGCCAAGCATGTCTCCAGACCTAAACCCAATAGAACATCTTTGGGGCATCCTCAAGCGGAAGGTGGAGGAGCGCAAAGTCTCGAATATCCGCCAGCTCCGTGATGTCGTCATGGAGGAGTGGAAAAGCATTCCAGTGGCAACCTGTGAAGCTCTGGTAAACTCCATGCCCAGGAGAGTTAAGGCAGTTCTGGGAAATAATGGTGGCCACACAAAATATTGTTACTTCAGGAACTTTCACTAAGGGGTGTACTCACTTTTGTTGCCGGTGGTTTAGACATTAATGGCTGTATATTGAGTTATTTTGAGGGAAGAATACATTTACACTGTTATATAAGCTGCACACAGACTACTTTTCATTGTGTCAAAGTGTCATTTTGTCAGTGTTGTTCCATGAAAAGATATACTTAAATATCTGCAGAAATGTGAGGGGTGTACTCACTTTTGTGATACACTGTACCTAGGTCCAGGTCATTAGACCAAGGGTCAAAGGTCTGGAGTCATGCTCCAGCTGAGATGTAGCCTCTGCTCAAAACTGAAAGCCATTGAGAAGAGAAGGGAACTCATGGGCAAAAGTATCGGGACACCATTTCTAATTGTTGAATTAATGTGTTTCAATTACAACAATTACTAACAGCTGCAGTAAATCAATTATATAAAGGACATTATTTGCTTCTAACTATGCAGCAACAGTTTAGGGAAGGCCCTTTCCCTGTTCCTCATTACTGCACAAAGAAAGCTCTATAAAAACATGCAGAAAATCTTTAAAGAAACTCCAGTGTCATTCACAGAGCCCTGACCTCAATCCCACTCTACAGCTTTGGTATGAATTGGAATTTCAACTAAGGCTTTCTTGACCAACACCAGTATGCCCAGCCATACAAATGCTGTCATATTTTGACTGAATGGGCACAAATTCCCATATACATTCTTTAAATTCATGTGAGAAGCCTTCTCAGAAGAGTGGCTGTTGTTATACACCAATTGTTTTTTTTTGTTTTGTTTTTTATGGGACATCCAATAAGCTCACGGTGTCCAAATACTTTTGGTGTCTATCTGAAGGGGGTATTGTGGGGGTCACACTGATTACTGTGTTACTGCTTTGCGCCCAGTCATTACTGACAATCCGGACCCAGCAAAACACTTGGCGCAAGGCAGGAACACCCTGAACCGGGCGCCAATGCATCGCATGGCTTCAAACACCCCCCTTCACCCCCAAGACATAGTCAATCATGTCTGTTTAGAAACACAGACGGCTGATAGCACAGCTGAGATTAAAACCTGGATCTGAGCGGTGGTGATCTAGTATAATACACCACTGCACTACCTACTTTTTGAATGGGACGTCTAATTAGCTCATGGTCAGGTGTCCAAATACTTTTGGCCATATGTTGTATGAATGTCCCTTTAATTATAGCACTTTTTGCACCCGTTTCTTTTCTACGACTGAATGACTGGAACACTACTTATTTGTCCTGGATGTTTACTGCTCAATCAAAAAAAAATACTATATTTCCAAAAGTATGTGGACACCTGTATTGATAGATGCCCCACTCTAAAATCCTGGGCATTAAAAAGTCTCCTGCACCACCACTTTTCTAGAGAGGCTTTTCCCAAAATTTTGAAAAGAATCAAGAAGTTCCTAGTTCCCAGTTCCTTCACACCAAACTGGTCAAACCGTGTCTTTATGGACCTTGTTTTGCACAGTGGCCACGTTGGAACAGGGAATTCTCCAGAATACTTGGATAGGGTGTCCACATACTTTCGACTACTGACTGGTAATGAAACCACAGTGAAGAAGCTCTCTCACCTTGTTGCAGGATTTTGCCGAAGTATTTGTTATGGCTGGTACAGTTCCAGCGTCGAAAGCGAAATTGGTACTGGCATTCACGCACCCCCAGCCTGGCACCTTTAGCTACCTCATGGACAATTTCTGGCTGGTTCTGGCACAGCTCGGCTTGTTTGGATCCCAGACGCTTGGTCTTCCTGCAGATGCTGTTGGGATCCATGACCAGCGGACTCCCCACCGCCCTGTAGCAGAGACAGTTAGACTTAGTCAGATCCAGCTGTTTACGTAACAATAACAGCTGTTTACATGCTGTTGTTTATCTGTAATACACAAGTGCTTCCAATAAATAAGTTCAGGAGTGTGAAAAAGTATTTGCACCCTTTCTGATCACCTCTGTTACTATATATTATTAAACCAAACATACAATTAGACCAAGTAAACCTAGATAATGAAAACATCAGTGTATTTAACTATGGAACCAAGTTATCCAACACCTTCATCACCCCTTGTTAAAAATATACCCCCCCCCCCCACACACACAGTAATTCTATCAGTCAGTTCAGTAAATCCAGCCTTGTAAAATATAAATCACGTTTAAAGTTACTAGTTTCTGCTTCATCTATTGCTAACATTAAAATCACCTCCCTGTTTCTACACTTACCATATAGAAGCACTTTGTAGTTCTACAATTACTGACTGTAGTCCACCTGTTTCTCTGCCAGGACCACCACAGAGCAGGTATTATTTAGGTGGTGGATCATTCTCAGCACTGCAGTGACACTGACACTGTGTGTTAGTGTGTGTTGTGCTGGTATGAGTGTATCAGACACAGCAGCGCTGCTGGAGTTTTTAAATACCGTGTCCACTCACTGTCCACTCTATTAGACACTCCTACCTAGTCGGTCCACCTTGTAGATGTAAAGTCAGAGACGATCGCTCATCTATTGCTGCTGTTTGAGTCGGTCATCTTCTAGACCTTCATCAGTGGTCAGAGGACGTTGCCCACGGGGCGCTGTTGGCTGGATATTTTTGGTTGGTGGACTATTCTCAGTCCAGCAGTGACAGTGGGGTGTTTAAAAACTCCAGCAGCACTGCTGTGTCTGATCCACTCATACCAGCACAACACACACTAACACACCACCACCATGTCAGTATCACTGCAGTGCTGAGAATCATCCACCTCCTAAATAATACCTGCTCTGTGGTGGTCCTGTGGGGGTCCTGACCACTGAAGAACAGGGTGAAAGCAGCTAACAAAGCATACAGAGAAACAGATGGACTACAGTCAGTAATTGTAGAACTACAAAGTGCTTCTATATGGTAAGTGGAGCTGATCAAATGGACAGTGTGTGTAGAAACATGGAGGTGGTTTTAATGTTATGGCTGATCGATGTATAAAGTCATGATTTAAATAGTTGTGTGCACAGAGCCCTGGTCTCAATGCCACTAAAGACTTTCGGGATGAATTAAACTTGGTTTGCAAGCCAGACCTTTTCCTCCAATATCAGTGCCTGACCTCACTGAATCTATGCACTGAAAATGCACAAATTCCCACAGACACACTCCAAAGTTGTGAAGAAAGGCTTCTTAGAAGAGTGGATGATATTAATAATATGAATGCGGATGGATTTGAAGGAGATGTCCAACAAGCTCATGGTCAGATGTCCCAATAGTTTTGTCCATATAGCGGGGTGGCTCGGTGGGTAGCACACAGCAGTATGAGTCCTGAGGACCTGGGTTTGATTCTTATTTCTGGACACTGTCTGTCTCAGTCACTGATTTCTGTATTTCCAGCCTCCAGTGACAGCAAAACCCTGACCAGGATGAAGCAGATGAAGGATGAAGTGATCTTCTACTTTTCACCTCTCCTCGTTCTCTAAGTAGATCCTGATGGGAGACGTGGAACCAGGAGGAATCGTGAAGATCTGCCACTTTCAGCTGGAAATCCTGGCAGTGTTTGCTTGTTGTAATGTATTTCCTTTATCATTAGGAGCTGTCGGTGGTGTGTAACGACACCTCGTGATTTTCTCTTCACTCCGTCAGGTTCAATCTCTCAGACTAATAACGTTTATCTGATGCTCTGAGTTTATTTAAAGAAGCAGAGCTGAACGTCAGACCCGGTGGTCTGAGTAAGACGTATGAGATTGGAGATAGCCGCTTCCCTGAGTCGTTCCTGATTGGACTAATGTTTCATCTGAAGCATAAGCACTTCATTCCTGGCGGTCTCACGACCCCGGACGTGTGTTATAAACGAGTGTTGGCATGGTTACAGACCGGCGCGTTATCTGATAAAAGCATCAGATAGTCCGGACTATGCGCTCATACAGAAATAAAACTCGTAATAAAGACTTTGCAGTGAGAGGGAATGGATATTGAAGCATTTTAGTTCTTCTTATTATTTAAAATGCACCATATGGTCAAAAGTATGTGGACACCTGAACAAAAGTTTGTTGTACAAAGCTATAAGCAATAATACAGAGCTGACATCCCATTTGTCTTTCCACAAGATTTTCTGAGGGAATTTGTAAACACAGGCACTGATGTTAGATGAGAAGGCCTGGCTCATAATTGACCTTCCAATTCATCCCAAAGATGTTCAGTAGGGCTCTTTGCAGACCACTGGGGTTCCTGTATGCCAGACTCATCAAACCATTCAATGTGCACATGGAGACACTTTGTCTTTGTCGCTTTGTCCATAGCGACTTACATTATATTGTCTAAGCAATTGAGGTCCAACAGTGGCGACCTGGCAGTGATGTGGCTTGAACCACGACCTTTTGGTCCAGTACCTTGTCCGCTAGGCTACAACTGTTCTGTCCTGGCCATAGTTTATTGGCTGGTTTTGGAAAATAAAAAAACGTGATGGAATTTGTAATGTGATGAACTAATGGGAACCTGGTGATTAAACTTGGTATTGTTTCATGTTTAGTGGTCAGTGGAAGCCTAGTGGGTAGAGCTTTGGACTATCAATTGGAAGACTGTCGGTTCAAATCCAGGCTCTGCAATGCAGCCACTGTTGGGTCCTTGAGCAAGGCCCTTAACCCTGTCTGCTCCATGGGCACCGTACGATGGCTGACCCTGCGCTCTGACCCCAGCTGGTATATGTACTGTATATTTATATATGACAAGGCATAAAGGCGTTCTATTATTCTATTCATGTATAGATTCACCCAGCTGAATGAGGGTGCACTTTGATGCAGTTTCTATGGCGATGGGCAGAGCGGGACGACGCCATCGGTGCATATTTCACGGGCTGACCCGGTCCACGCCCAGTACAGGATCCAGTCCTGACTCAAAACCGGGGCACGACTCGTAAAACAAAACTAGACTCTCCCTCTGAGGGGCGCGGCACAACTTCAAACAGTGCTACAAAAATCTAACGTACAGTCAGATGCAAAATTAATGGCACCCCTGCTGAAGATGGGGGATCGTCCTCAAAAATGTACCAAAAATCTCATCTATAAGGACATTACAGTCATTAGAGGACAGATGTAGCCTAGCAGGTAAGGTACGGGACTAGTAATTGAAAGGTTGCCACTGCTGGGCCCTTAAACAAGGCCCTTAACACTCAATTGCTTAGACAATATACTGTCACGGTACTGTAAGTTGCTTTGGATAAAAGCATCAGCTAAATGCTGAAAATGTAAAATATGCTTGTTTCATTTTCATTAACCACTGTAGCCTGGTCAGGGTTTTGGCTGATCCAGTTCCACAGGGAAACAGCCACCCCATTTGCCCCGTAGTCCTAGCCATTTTTGGCATCTGTGTAGACCCCTGGCCAGCTCATAGCACCGCTAAGATCTGGGTTGAAATCTAGAGCACTGTGCCAACCAAGTTTAAAGAAAAATCCTCATTATTGGCACATCTATAAATCCCTTAAATAGCCTAATGCAAGCAGGGTCTTTGAGTGTTTATGGCCTCTTAAGTTCGACATCTTGGACATTTTGTCTAACTGACTGCTGGTATAATCGAGCATCTTTAGAGTTTGCTGAGTTTATAAAGAAAGAAGTAAACTGTACAAAGACAAACTATCGGGACCAAAATACTTTACTGGCTTGTTCTTTTGAGCACAGACTACAGAGAGACGATCACGTGTGTAGAGAAGCAATACTTTTCCATTATGGAATCCTCAAAGGGACAAAATTACATTTTGAATTTGAAGGTTCGCGGTATTGCAGCTTCTCGTGTGAATGCGCCCTAATTCAGAACATCCTGCCATCCTGTTATTTCTAATGTTTTACTTTGGTGTCTCAATTTAGGAGCAACTCACCATGTCAAACCCGAGTAGAAACTTTGGGATGAGTAGATGAGGGTGATCTCACCAAACGGTGTGTGGTCATCATCTCCATACAGCTTTACACTATCACTGGTCATCAGTCTGATTAATCTACATTTTGGTCACGTGACACGTCCAGCCGGTTAAAGTTGGGAGCAGAATCGTGGATGAGAAGGTTCTCACCGTGCTCTCGGAGAGCATGACTTCATTTATTGCAGTATTAATAGCCCGACGGCGTATCCCACCCCTCCACACACGCACATTTCTCAGACAGCATCTATCTGGCAGCTCGGAGAGATCGGGTTTCATTATGGATGACGAGCTTCAGAGATAAAAGTCCTGCTCTTCTCTGGCTGAGGGACTGAAACTCATCCTCTTCTTAATCCTCAAACTATGCTGGATATGTAGCGAACACAACCGAGCCGCTGTGCGTGTGTCCCGAACCCCGCCAGCAAAGCGTGAGGGAAGGCCAAGCGCCTGTCAGCTCCACCTTATCTGATCTTATCTCGCACGGCCGCTTGATTGGAAACCTCGTCGTCGTCCAGATGAGAAAAGGAGCCGAACTGGTTTAGAGAATGGACCTCCATTAATCTGCACGGAACGAAATCCAGATCTGTCCGATCTGAAGAAAGTGTCATAAATAATGTGATGCAGGAATTAAATACAGTTTATTATGAGGATTTCTCACACTGATAAATATTGCATCTGTCTCATATACACAATGGATGGCCAAAAGTACATGGACACACATCTGTTTGTCTAAGCATTGCTTTCTGCTTTTGTAGTCAGACCTACTGATTGTGTTTAGGGAAGAACCACTATGGGGGCAGCACAGTGGCTCAGTGGGTAGCACTGTCGCCTCACAGCAAGAAGGTCCTGGGTGTCGATCCCCAGGCAGGGCAGTCCGGGTCCTTTCTGTGTGGAGTTTGCATGTTCTCCCTGTGTCTGCGTGGGTTTCAGTCAAGTTAATTGGAGACACTGAATTGCCCTATAGGTGAATGGGTGTGTGTGTGTGTCTGCCCTGCAATGGACTGGCACCCCGTCCAGGGTGTTACTGTGTGCCTTGCGCCCATTGAAAAGCTGGGATAGGCTCCAGCAACCCCCCACCCCCCCACGACCCTAATTGGATAAGCGGTTATGACAGTGAGTGAGTGAGTGAGTGAGTGTGCCACTATGGACAAACTGAGACCACACTGTGACATGGTTTGAGAAATCTGGTATAAATGAACTCCAGAGCCCCAACCAAGACCCTATTAAACACCTTTGGGATGAATTGGAATGCTGATTGCTAGACCTCCTTTTTCCTGAGCACTACAGTGACACTGACATGGTGGTGGTGTGTTAGTGTGTGTTGTGCTGGTATGAGTGGATCAGACACAGCAGCGCTGCTGGAGTTTTTAAACACCTCACTGTCCCTGCTGGACTGAAAATAGTCCACCAACCCCAAAAAAAACCAGCCAACAGCGCCCGTGGGCAGCATCCTGTGACCACTGATGAAGGTCTAGAAGATGCAGCAATAGATGAGCGATCGTCTCTGACTTTACATCTACAAGGTGGACCAACTAGGTAGGAGTGTCTAATAGAGTGGACAGTGAGTGGACACGGTATTTAAAAACTCCAGCAGCGCTGCTGTGTCTGATCCACTCATACCAGCACAACACACATTGGGTGTGTTCGAAAACCTAGGGAGCTGCCTTGATGTCTTACTGTCTACATAGGCAGCTGACTTAGTAGAGAGGATTCTAATAAGTCAGTGACTTATAAGTCAGGTTATTCGAACGCACTACTTTCCATCCAGACAGCGATTCCATCGGGTTTAGCATTTCGCGTTTAGCATTTAGCATCTCGCCATTAAAACCAATAAACTGAGGTAGCACAGCACGCTAACGTCAATATAGCATCTCCCTTCATGTACCGATAACGGTTAAATTTCCTAAAAAGCCCGAACTTGCAAATAAAAACACTCGGTAAAAGTTTATACAAGTAAAAAATCATTAATATTTTATTTACGTTTGAAAATAACTCCATTCGTTTCTCCGCCCCGTCAGCCATGAATGCTGGGATTGTCTTGATCACTAAGGCAGCGTTCGATGCTCACTCGTTCTTGAGCTAAAATAACATTGAAATAATAAGATGCCTCAGAAGTGTGGATTTTAAGGCATCTAGGATTTCGAACAGCCTCCTTCTTGGGAGCGCGCACAGGATGACGTAAAATGCTGCCTATGTAGACAGCACACTAGCTTTTCGAACACACCCACTAACACACCACCACCAAGTCAGTGTCACTGCAGTGCTGAGAATGATCCACCACCTAAATAATACCTGCTCTGTGGTGGTCCTGTGGAGGTCCTGACCATTGAAGAACAGGGTGAAAGGGGGCTAAAAAAGTATGTAGAGACAGATGGACTACAGTCAGTAATTGTAGAACTACAAAGTGCTTCAATATGGTAAGTGGAGCTGATAAAATGGACAGTGTGTGTAGAAACAAGGAGGTGGTTTTAATGTTATGGCTGATTGGTGTATATAGACATGTCTCCTGATTATTGGGCTCAGGTGTTTAGGCCAGACCCATAGCTAAAAGGTTTATAAAATCATTGATATCAAATCACCCTAATGCATCTAGCTTTGTGGCAACAGTTTGGGGAAGACCTCTTCCTGCCAAAGCGCAAAAGCAGTTTTGTTGCTTCTCATGTGAATGTGCCCTAGGAGGGGGCATGAAGCCTCTGGTGGGTCCTAGTGCTCTTCCTGGCCACACACCCATGTAAATTGGTACACACACTCAGCAAGCACTATTTTAGGTACACTATCAATTATAAAAATAAACTTTGTGGGTATACAATTACTGATATAGACCATCTTTTGCTCTGTACATTTGTCACCCCCTGTACCTCATGCCCTGTTAGTGCTGGTTGTAGGTGGACAGTCACAGACACAATGTGGTCATCTTCCTCTAGCCTTTCATCAGTGGGCAATTTCCGATCAAAGGACGCTGGGGGCTGGTGGCACCAATGTTTCAGTCTTATTTACATGGGCACAGAGAAGTCACCGGCTTTAGCCAATCATAATCAGGAGACCATTACTCAAAGTTAAACCTACATAAACCACCAAATGAATCATCTGACTTGATCTAAGCATGTTTTTGAGCCAGAAACTCTTGGTAAACTGATGAAAGAACTCAAATTAATAAAAATATTCAGTCAATCAGTCATAGAAAAGTACAGTTGCAGAAATCAGTAAACCATAGAGTCTGCTGTGGTATGCACGTGTGGTCTGACTGGTACATTTACATTTTTGGCATTTTGCAGATGCTCTTATCCAAAGTGACTTACAGTACTGTGACAGTATACATTATCTAAGCAATTAAGGGTTAAGGTCCTTGCTCAAGGGCCCAACAGTGGCAACCTGGCAGTGGTGGGGATTGAACCAGCAACCTTTCTATTACTGGTCCAGTACCTTACCTGCTAGGCTACAGCTGCCCAGTACGGTTGGCTCTGAGTGGAACCAGCAGCACATGAGCCTGAGAGACTCGTCCCTCACACACACTCATCTCACAGCCTTTCATCTGTCCGACTGTCCAGCTGTCCATCACACACACTCGTCACACACACACACACACACACACACAGATAACACACACCACTCACTACACCACACAGACCTGCATTGTACTCCCAATCTGCACTGCACCCCCAGGTGTGTGGGGGAGTACACATACTTCAACACACCCACACACACACACACGATGAATTCATAAGTATTTACACCCCGTGACTTTCAGCACACGTTATTGTGTCTGTGCTCAGGTGCATCCTGTTTGCTTTATTGGTCCTTGAGATGTGACTAGAACTGAACTGAATCCACCTGCTGCAATCTGAATTGTTTAGACATAGTTTGGAAGGGCACCCAGTATTTTTAGGGTGGTGGGAGCATCATGCCACATGAGTTCCTCTCAGCAGTAGGGACAGGGCGACTGGTTAGAATTGCTCGATGAATAAATGCACATGCAAACTCAGACTGGGCTGACATTTCACCTTTTACCACAACAATGACATAGACAGGGATAGAAATCACTATCTAAAGCTTTAAGTGGTTCAGAACCACAGTAGCATCAATAGTTTTTAAATAAAATATGAACCTCTCTAGAGTTGGTAGTCCAGCCAGACTGGGCATCTGGGCAGAAAGGACTTCAACCAGGTAGGTAAGAAAGAAACCAGTCGTCACTATAAAATCCTGTCCTGAGAAGTAAGGACCTACTGGATGGTCAGTCATCTCTGCATTGAGTCATAAATCAGGTCCTTATGGCAGAGTGGATTTCAGAAGTGACTGTTGAGTAAAAGACAGACGACGGCCCACTTGGACTCCGGCAACATGAAGAAAATGATTCTCTGGTCTGATGAGATGAAAAATTAGCAAGCCCAGCACATCACCTGGCGAATATCATCCTTACTGTGAAACATGGTGGTGGGAGCATCATGCCATATGAGTTCTTCTTACCAGCAGGGAAAGGGAACTGGTAAGAACTGATGGACAAATCGATGCAGCAAACTCCGACTAGGGTGACAGTCCACCTTTTAACACAACAATGACCCGGAGCATTTTTAGGACAAAAACCAAAACACGAGGTCCAAGGAACTGCCTGTGGATCCCCAACATCACACTGTACTGAGGTATAAATCAGGGCAGGGATAGAAATCAATGTCTTTAGGCTTTAAGTGATTCAGGACCACAGGGGCATCAATAGTTTTTTAAATAAAATATGAAGACTCTGATAGACTCTAGAGTTGGTTATCCAGAAAAACTAGACATCTGGACTTTAAGGGGGTAGGTAAGAAAGAACCCAGTGGTCACTATAAAAGAGCTCCAAATCCTGTCCTGAGATGTGAGAACCACAAATCACGTGGTCAGGTCTTAATGGCAGATTGGAAGTCAGATGCCACTGTTAAGTAAAGGACAGACTTAACTTGGACTCCGGCAACATGAAGAAAAAGATTCTCTGGTCCGATGAGATGAGGAACAGCAAGCACCCCGTCTGGTAAAAAACAGGTCCAGCATGTCACCTGGCGTCTACCATCCCTACTGTGAAACATGGTGGTGGGAGCATCATGCCATACGAGTTCTTTTTAGCAGCAGGGAAAGGGAACTGGTAAGAACTGATGGACGAATCAATGCACACAAAAACCAAACTATGAGGTCCATGGAACTGCCTGTGGAACCCCAACATCACACTGTAGTGAGGTAAACATTAGGGAAAGAACCCAGTGGTCACTATAAATAAGCTCCAAATCCTGTCCTGAGATGTGAGAACCACAAATCATGTGGTCAGGTCTTAATGGCAGAGTGGAAGTCAGAAGTGACTGTTGAGTAAAAGACAGATGACAGCCCACTTGGTCTCCGGCAACATGAAGAAAAAGATTCTCTGGTCTGATGAGATGAGGAACAGCAAGCAACACGTCTGGTAAAAAACAGGCCCAGCACGTCACCTGGCGTCTACCATCCCTACTGTAAAGCATGTTGGTGGGAGCATCATGCCATTTACGTTCCTCTCAGCAGCAGAGACAAGGAGCCTGGTAAGAATTGATGGATGCAGCCAACTCAGACTGGGGTGACAGTTCACCTTTTACTACGTCAATGACCCACCGGTTAAGTCTCTGAATATCCCAGAGTGAGCCAGCCTAAGCAAAGACTTAAACCCTATCAAACATCTGTGGAGAGACCTGAAGATCAAGGATTACAGGTGCTTGTCGTCTAATCTGACAAAGCTGGAGAGGAAGAACGGGATAAAGTGCCCAAATCCAGATGTGTAAAGCTTGTAGGGACATATCCAAAGAGGCTCCTAGAAAATATTATTAATCAGTTTTTAATGTTGTTGCTTCTTCATTCTGGGTATTTAAGTGTAAATTGATGGTAAAAAGATCCGCTCAACATCAAATCCACAACACAATAACGTGCAGAAAGTCACAGGGTGTGAATACTTTCTAAATTCAGTGTAAATCCTAATATACATCCCCACATCAGTGGTACCTTCACACTGATGCATCCACATACCATCACAGATCTGACCATCTGAACATGGCGCATGTGTCTACAGTCTGTTGGTCCATCTGAGATGAGCTCAGGCCCAGAGAACTCGAAATCGCTTCTGCATAAATGATGATAAATGATAATGAAACAGGAAAGGGCCTTCCCAAAACTGTTGCTACATGTTAGTAAGCACATTTATTGTCTACAATAGATTTGATACACCTGTATACACAATTGGGTGCCTAAAACACCTAAAGTCAATAATCTGAGGGGTGAGCAGATACTTTTGACCATATAATCCAGCAGAACCGCTATTAACGAAAATGGCTGTGAATACTTCACACACACACACACACACACACACACACACACACACACACACACACACACACACACCCACACACACACACACACACACACCCACACACACAAACTGGTATGAGCAGCTGGTCTGGACCTGCATTAGCAATGAATGAGGTGCGAATGTGAAATGTGCAGAAGTTTCGTTTAAATACGAACGTGTTGCTTCAGCCGATCTGACTGTGTTTCATAAACACAATTCTCTCTCTCTCTCTCTCTCTCTCTCTCTCTGTGTGTGTGTGTGTGTGTGTGTCTGTGTGTGTGTGTGTCTGTGTGTGTGTGTTTTGGACTGATTGAAGGAGTGTGCGACGACGCCCACCGCCTGCAGCATTACCCCAAATTCCAACCGTGACCCCTTTAATGTCTCGACCTGACAATTAAGTCTCAGACCTGCAACTAGACCCCCCAATACACACACACACACACACACACACACACACACACACACATTCACGTTTTAAAGAGAATCTTTACAGGTTCATCTGGTGAGGCATGTTGTGTGGGTGCTGCACATATCCAGGGTTCTTGGGATCTGGGTTCAAACCTCTACTTCTATCATTATCTGTCAGGAGTTTGGTATGTTCTCTCTCTTACCCCTCACAAACATGTAGAAGGAGAATTAGCTGCTATACGCTGTCCCTAAATATGAGTGTGTGTAAGGATGGATAGGTTCTCCAGAGTATTATTGCCTCGCACCTAGCAGTCACTATATACACCGATCAGCCATAACATTAAAACCAACTCCTGGTTTCTACACTCACTGTCTATTTTATCAGCTCCACTTACCATATAGAAGCACTTTGTAGTTCTACAATTACTGACTGTGGTCCATCTGTTCCTCTACATACTTTTTAGCCTGCTTTCACCCTGTTCTTCAATGGTCAGGACCCCCACAGGACCACCACAGAGTCAGCACTGCAGTGACACTGACATGGTGGTGGTGTGTTAGTGTGTGTTGTGCTGGTATGAGTGGATCAGACACAGCAACGCTGCTGGAATTTTTAAATACCGTGTCCACTCACTGTCCACTCTATTAGACACTCCTACCTAGATGGTTCACCTTGTAGATGTAAAGTCAGAGACGATCGCTCATCTATTGCTGCTGTTTGAGTTGGTCGCCTTCTAGACCTTCATCAGTGGTCACAGGACGCTGCCCACAGGGCGCTGTTGGCTAGACATTTTTGATTGGTGGACTATTCTCAGTCCAGCAGTGACAGTAAGGTATTTAAAAACTCCATCAGCGCTGCTGTGTCTGATCCACTCATACCAGCACAACACACACTAACACACCACCACCATGTCAGTGTCACTGCAGTGCTGAGAATAATCCACCACCTAAATAAAACCTGCTCTGTAGTGGTCATGTGGGGGTCCTGACCATTGAAGTCTGGTTTTAATGTTATGGTTGATCGGTGTATAAATGTGTGATGGGGCTTGAACCAGCAACCTTCCAATAACTAGTCAACTACTACAGAGAAAGTGGATAGAACAGGGACAGAGCTGAGAACTGGATGTCACAAAATGACAGGCTGTTACAAGGGGATGTCACACTGCCTCTGGGGCAATCTGTTCTCCCAAGGTGGTTCCACAGCAGCAACACCAAGGTACCCAGACGACTGTAGAAAGATGGAATCACATGCCAGTGGAAGACTGGACAAGACCGAGTGGTGCAGCATCACAGCATCAGAAAAAAGCAAGTGTGCAAACAAAAGTGCTGGCAAGTGTAAAAGGGAGAAACTGTGATATGTAGAAGAATGTCCACCTGGAGCAAATTAATGCTTATGAGGCAACAAAAAATTAAGAGAGACTGAAACATCAGTCATCTGTACCTATCAGTCTTAATGAAGGAGGTGTACCCTGTGTACCAGTCAGTCTTAATAATGGAGGTGTGTCCTGTGTACCAGTCAGTCTTAATGAAGTAGTGCCCAATTCTGTCAGGTCGCTGTGTGTGTGTGTGTGTGTGTGTGTGTGTGTGTGTGTGTATACTAAGCAGATATAAAGGTATTTCTCATATTTTCCACATCGTTCATGTTGATACTAGCAGCGCTATTAAGGCTTCAGCCACACACACACACACACACACACACACACACCTCTCCAACAGCCACCCTATTAAGCTAATTAAACAGACATGCTTTCCCAAACACAAATACAGCCGAGTGTGTGGCTATAAAAATAGAAATAATAATAAAAACGTGTATTTATTTTTGCAACGGCTATATAGAGTATATATACAGAAATCTACCATCTAGGAAATCTTCCAAAAAGCAAAAAAATTCACTGTAGGACTCTATTGAACCACAGTGAAAGCCAGTATTTTAAAATACAGAAAACTTGGAGGAATTTACCCTGAAGTGGCCATCCTGCTAAAATTCTTTAGTTTTTAACTCGTAATTAGCTTTCAGCTGAGTTCAATCAAGAATGGATGAAAATCTTTGGACTGATTGACGTAGAAAATATTTGGACAACATGAGTCTGATTCTATCTGTTAATCCAGCAATTCATAGCAAGAACATCACAGCAGCAGTCAGAAGAAGAAGACATACGAAGAAGATATACTTTATTTGTCATATATACATATACAGTTGTGCAGTACAATAAAATTCTTCCTTTGCATATCCCAGCTTGTTTGGAAGCTGGGGTCAGAGCGCAGGGTCAGTCATTGTACGGCACCCCTGGAGCAGACTGGATTAAGGGCCTTGCTCAAGGACCCAACAGTGGCTGCATAGCAGAGCTTGGATTTTAACCACCAATCTTCTGGTTGATAGCCCAAAGCTCTACCCACTAGACTACCACTGTCCCTACTGACCCACACATGGAGGTGGTGGTGTGATGGTGGTGTGATGGTGTTGGATTGTTCTGTGCTTCAAGACCTGAAAGACTTTTGCTGTTCCTGAGTAAACAATGTTCTACTGTCTATCAGAAAATTCTCAAGGAGAACATAAGATCATCTGTCCATGAGCTGATGCTGAGATGAAGTTCAGAATCTGGGCGGCTGAAAAGATACAGAATGGATCTTTCGGAGTGGCTCAGTTAAAGTCCTGACCTGAACCCAGCGGTGATGTTGTGACCTGCTGAGAGCAGCGGAGTGTCTGATCTAAAACAGGTCTGATAAAGACGAGTGAAGCTCAAATTCCTTCAGTGATGTGAAAGATTCAGATCAGATTACAGAAAGTGTTTATTGCAGTCAGAGTGGGACTCACAAATCAACAAGATGATTAACTAGAGATGATATGAGGAAGGAGCCCCAAACTAGAAAGTGAAAATAGAATTCTGGTAGAAGTTTGACTATTTATTTATTTATCTATTTATTTTGCATCTATCTATCTTTTTCATATTGTTTTAATTATTTATTTTTGAACTGTTTTATTTATGTATTTATTTGATATAGTTTGTATTTATTTATTTTTCATATTGTTTTATTTTATTTATTTGTCTGTGATAATTTTTTGTTTAATTAATTATTAATATAATTATTTATTTTATTATTTATTCACTTATTTTTATTATATATAAAAATATTATTTATTTTCCTTTTTTATTTTATTTATTCATCTATTTGTTTATTTTTTGTTCAATTAAATATTAAATTTGTTTATTTTGTTATTATTTATTCACTTATTTTTATTATTTATAAAAACATTATTTATTTTCCTTTTTTATTTTATTTATTCATTTATTTGTTTATTTTTTGTTTAATTAATTATTTAATTTATTTATTTTGTTATTATTTATTTACTTATTTTTATTTTATTTATTTACTTTCATGTTTTATTTTATTTATTCATGTTTATATTTTGTTCATTGTATTTATTTATTTTAATGGTTTATTGATTTACTTATTGCGTTATTATTTTTATTTATTAATTTTGTTATAAAGCTCGTTAAGAGGTAAAGTTGAAGGACTTGTGATTCATTTGGACAGAAGGTGATTGGACAGACGATATATTTTGGGAGCTGGTACTCACCACCACAGTCCGATGATGTTGACCGGGCACAGCAGGATGAAGAAAAGTGCCAGCTGGTACTGAGAGCGCATGGCAGGATGGATGGATGAAGAGGTGAATGGATGAAATGATGAAGTGATGATGAATCTCCTGTTTCCTCTCCTGTGTTTTGGGGTGCACCCTGGTTCACTGCAGTGCGCACTCCCTAATCTGATCTTCTGTTCCTTTTACTCTCACTCATTCACCAAACTCACCCATTCATCAGAGCCAGGCAGTAAAGTCCTTCACTGAGAGAAACCACCGGGCTTCTTTAGTTCCAAACTTTCTGGAGATGATGAAGAGAGAAGAAACAGACGGTGCGTCTTCACCAAAACTCCAACATAAATAAGCATCATAAATAATAATAATTAAAATAAATAAATACTAATATATTTCCCAGGTTCCTGTGGGTGCTTGATGAGGGTCAGTAGATGTTGCCGCACTGCTTTACTGATCACTATTTCTCTCTCCGAACCTTCTGCGCGCTCACAACGTGCGCGCCTACACATCTGGGTTGCCAGATTAAATACACTGACTGTTTTCACCTAGGTTGCCAGATTGAATACACATATAATACTAATTTGTGATGGAGAAGAAGAGCCATGCTGGAAGAAAAACACGTGCCAACAGGCTGGTTTTAGACGGTAACCAACCTCAGCTGCTCATGCTGTTCAGACTGGTCTTTAATGGGTTAGAGGGGTTTTGGATGCTGGTCAGACTGGTGCTATATGGTCAGAGAGTGACAACCTGCTAGACGTTTGTAAATGTTAGTACCCCTCTCCACTCCTCTGTTTCTCTGTCTATCACCAGATGTCCTTCACTTCTTACAATATTACTCCAAATAAAGCACCAGGCACAAGATATCAGTACCAAGGCTTCTCTAGTCCAACACTTTTTCCAGATGAAGAGGAGACGCACAGACTTACACATTTAAAACTAACAAATAAAAAAAAATCATTATATTTTCCAGGTTGAATAAGATGGTTGATGTGATTCAGTAGATTCTTGTGTTTTACAAAGTTTCACTAACAATCATCAGTGTTTATTGGTCCTGACTGGTTCAGGATTTCTCTCTCAGTGCGCTCCGACTCATGCAGGGTTGCCAGATTATACGAACTTTTCTCATCCAGGTTGGCATATTAAAGCTTAGGCAAAAGTTTTAACACCTCTGGTCAATGTTTTGTGACAATACACAATATGTCAGACGTTCCATTTTAAATCATAGGCATTATTATAAAGTTCGTCCCTGTTTGGGGCTATAACAGTCTCCACTCCTCTGAGAAGAATATTCAGTAAACTGAATACAGACCTTAACTTACTTCAAACACTATTAGGATGAATTCTACTTCTTCTTCTTCTTCTTCTTCTTCTTATTATTATTATTATTACTATTATTATTATTATTATTACTATCTTTATTATAACAATTATTATTATTATTATTATTATTATTATTATTATTATTATTGGGGTTAATAATAATTGTCTATTTAATTTATTAAAATGTGTTTAATTAATTTATTAATAAAAGCCCCACAATGGATTGGCATCCTGTCTTTCTGCTTTGTGTCCTGTGATTCCAGGAAAACCGGACCCACAACAACCCTGAACAGGTTATAGCGGTCGTAAAACAGTTTTAGTCTAACGGTTAAGGTACTGGACTAGTAATCGAAAGGTCGCTGGTTCAAGCCCCACCACTGCCAGACTGCCACTGTTGGGCCCTTGAGCAAGGTCTCTAACCCGTAATTGCTTAGATAATATACTTTAACACTACTGTAATTCGCTTTGGATAAAAGCATGTGCTAAATGCAGAAAATATAAATGTAAATGTAAAACATGAATTAAAATTTATTAATAATAAAGATGCTTTATTAATTTATTATTAAAATGTTTTTTTTTAGAGAAACAAGAGGCACATACATAAAGCTTTCAGCTCTTCTATTGCTCCATTTTAGTAAGAAATACAAAAGTCTTAGGACGAGGGGGGTAATGAAAAAGCAAACATTCCTCATCAGTGTGAAAGTAGCTGGAGGGTCCAAACTGAAACCCAAAACCTCTGTTCTCTGTTCTTTTGAAGTCCTCAGGAATAATGAGCAATATGTGCTGAAGTCATACTGAATTAGTCAGAATGAGAGCAGGTGCCCGTATAACAATACAAACGTACAACAAAAATACACTTTCATTTACCTGAACCAGGTGTTTAATACCTTACTACACCTTTATTTACCCACATTAGGTGTTTAAAGGAAGTAAAAATGGCAATGGGTGTGTCTGTGATGGTCATATTGACAAAGGTATGGAAAAACAAGTCAATTAGCACAATCACCAAGTTATGACTGATAAAACCTTGGTCTGGCCAGTAGCCACATATGGATATGAAGCCTGGACACTGAAGAAAAAGAACGAAAGACACATTCAGGCTTTTTGAGAACAAGCACACGAGATACTGCTGCAAATCTCATGGAGGAAGATGATGACCACTGAGTAAGTGTATGAGACGGCCAGAACAGATAAAGAGTGACTGAACAACATTATTTCCTTCAAGTTACGTTACTTTGGGCATGTGATGTTTCACCTACATCAGGATTTTGTTCATGATTTTTTACGCCACACAGGCAACCCGAATGATGCATCTTACTCACTCTGCTCTGCACAATCTGTTCCCACTGTAGTTTACAAGATGTAACATAAAGCCTCCACAGGGCTCTCATACAGATTTATTTAATTATTATTATTTTTCTCAGCAGGTTTGAAAAACTCTGACCTACATGACAAGCACTTAGATAAAGAGATGGAAGCACTTAGATAAAGAATAAGCTGAATTAACAACATCATGATGTGGATTGCATTATCAGGTCCAATCTGCTACAGGCGACACGAGACAGAGGGCATTATCAAAAGCTGCCCCCTCTGTGCAGCCAACCATCACAAAGCAAGGACAACGTCGTGGCATGACGTGACACTTTCATTTATTTGCAGTAGATGTTTATTTTATTATTTTTCTTTAATACAAGCAATACATTAAGAACCAATCAGTCATAACATTAAACCCACGTCCTTGTTTTTCACTGTCCATTTTATCAGCTCCACTTACCATATAGAAGCACTTTGTAGTTCTACAATTACTGACTGTAGTCCATATGTTTCTCTGCATGCTTTGTTAGCCCCCTTTCATGCTGTTCTTCAATGGTCAGGACCCCCACATGACCACCACAGAGCAGGTATTATTTAGGTGGTGGATCATTCTTAGCACTGCAGTGACACTGACATGGTGGTGGTGTGTTAGTGTGTGTTGTGCTGGTATGAGTGGATCAGACACAGCAGCGCTGTGAGTTTTTAAACACCTCACTGTCACTGCTGGACTGAGAATAGTCCACCAACCAAAAATATCCAGCCAACAGCGCCCCGTGGGCAGCGCCCTGTGACCACTGATGAAGGTCTAGAAGATGACCAACTCAAACAGCGGCAATAGATGAGCGATCGTCTCTGACTTTACATCTACAAGGTGGACCAACTAGGTAGGAGTGTCTAATAGAGTGGACACTGTATTTACAAACTCCAGCAGCACTGCTGTGTCTGATCCACTCATAACAGCAAAACACACACTAACACACCACCACCATGTCAGTGTCACTGCAGTGCTGAGAATGATCCACCACCTAAATAATACCTGCTCTGTGGTGGTCCTGGGAGGGTCCTGACCATTGCAGAACAGGGTGAAAGCAGGTTAAAACAGTATGCAGAGAAACAGATGGACTACAGTCAGTAATTGTAGAACTACAAAGTGCTTCTATATGGTAAGTGGAGCTGATAAAATGAACAGTGAGTGTAGAAACAAGGAGGTGGTTTTAATGTTATGGCTGATCGGTGTAAGTCTTCAGGACTCATGTTGTATCTGGCCGCCTCACTATGAATCTGCCCAGCCCTGTGTGTGTGTGTGTGTGTGTGATCTGTAGGAGCTGAGTGGAGATCACTCAGGACGTTCTTCAGCTTTTCTCCTCTGTTATCTTTGAGCCGAGGGTCTTTGATATTTTTGGGTTCCTGCCGGCTTCAAAGCAGAACTCTGGAGCTGCAGGTGTGTGGTGCTCAGATTTATCATTACATGAAAGAGAAGAGATAACTCACCTAATGATGGAAGAGGCCGAATCACATGACCCCGCTCGCCCCTGAGCCGAGGGGGAGGAAAATACTGCGTTATTAAACACGTTACATGGCCAGAGGTTTGTGGACACTGTTTGTGGACAGGATCATTATTATGAAATTGGTGCTGTTTGCTTTTGTACCAGCCTCTCTTCTTCTGAAAGCCTTTCCACTATGGTCTGGAGTATGACTGAAGGAATTTCTACTCATAAGGTCTTGCTTGGATGTTGGTTGGGTTTGAGGTCAGGGTTCTTTGCAGGTCACTCTATCTATTACACCTCATTTTTCTTTTCCGCTTTGTGCACGGAGCTTGGGAATGATAAAACGAGAAAGGAAATCCCTCTGCTAGAACCAAGGAGCTCAAAAGATCAAAAACAGCTACAGATCACTGTTCAACCTCCACCACACCTCACAGCTGGTATTTTAATGTTGGTAAAGTCACTTGTTTAATATCTACGACCCCTGACTGATATTTCAGACTGCCAGAGTAAATTGTCATTCCACTGCTCCAGGGTCCAATAAGGATTCCCTTTGACTCACGCTGGGTTGCCAGATTACACGGCCTTTTATTATCAAGGTGGGAAAATTAGGCAAAAGTTTGAACCTCTGGTCAATGTTTTGTGACAATACATGATATGTCAGATGCACCATTCCAAAAATGTAGACATTATTATAAAGTTCATCCTTGTTTATGGCTATAACAGTCTCCACTCCTCTTGAGGTTGAGGTGTCCTGCACCTCAACTGTACAAAAACCTTTGGACTGGCATCCCAGTGATTCCAGGAAAAGCGAAACCACAACAACTCTGAACAGGAATAAGTGCTCCAGTGTCCAGTAAGGATTTGCTTTACACCCTTTAGCTGCATTACAGCTGAGCTGTTGTTGCTCCTAGACTGTTTCTCTTAGCACATACAGTTGATATTATGATGTGAGCTGTTGTAAAAGTGGCATTGTTTCCCACTGGCATCACTGCCAACAGTGTCCACATACTTTTGATCACAGGTGTGTGTGTGTGTGTGTGTGGAGTGAACATTTACACTTAGCCTTAAACCTCATGGACAATAAGTGCTCCAGTATCCAGTAAGGATTTGTTTTACACCCTTCAGCTGCCTTACAGCTGAGCTGTTGTTGCTCCTAGACTGTTTCTCTTAGCACGTACAGTTGATATCATGATGTGAGCTGTTGTAAAAGTGGCATTGTTTGACAGTACCCACTGCCAGCGGTGTCCACATACTTTTGATCGTAGGTGTGTGTGTGTGTGTGTGTGTGTGTGTGTGTGTTTGGAAGGAGTGAACATTTACACATTTACACGCCTTAAACCTCATGGACAATAAGTGCTCCAGTATCCAGTAAGGATTTGCTTTACACCCTTTAGCTGCATTACAGCTGAGCTGTTGTTGTTCCTGGACTGTTTCTCTTAGCACGTACAGTTGATATAATGATGTGAGCTGTTGTGAAGGTGGCATCGTTTGACAGTGCTTTCTGCCAACAGTGTCCACATACTTCTGATCACAGGTGTGTGTGTGTGTGTGTGTGTGTTTGGGAGGAGTGAACATTTACACTTAGCCTTAAACCTCATGGACAATAAGGATCCCATTTCAAAGTGCAGCAGGGTGTTTAAGCCTGGGGTTTTGACTAAACGTTCCTGAGATGTCTTCAAAACACACACACACACACACACACACACACACACACACTTTTCACATTACCAGAGATATGATGTGAAATCCCCCTGCTTATAACACTTCACACGCTACCTCACAATAATACAGAATATCAGAACCACATGGTGCTTCACGCGTCCGTCCTTCTTGACTTCCCTCCAAGATGGAAAGTTCCTGAGATTCCAACACTCGGACTCTCGGTTGTAAACTGAATATCTGGTCTTTTTTTGGTTTACTACCTCGTCACGAGCAGGTGTTTACCTTTTAACACTTTCATAAATAGAATCAGGTGTTCGAGGCTGCTGGAGATGTAATGAAGTGTGGTGGACGTGTGGTTTGGAATAAACTATAGTTATACACCAATCAGCCATAACATTAAAACCACCTCCTTGTTTCTACACACACTGTCCATTTTATCAGCTTCACTTACCATATAGAAGCACTTTGTAGTTCTACAAGTACTGACTGTAGTCCATCAGTTTCTCTACATACTTTTTTAACCTGCTTTCACCCTGTTCTTTAATGGTCAGGACCCCCACAGGACCACCACAGAGCAGGTATTATTTGGGTGGTGGATCATTCTCAGCACTGCAGTGACACTGACATGGTGGTGGTGTGTTAGTGTGTGTTGTGCTGGTATGAGTGAATCAGACACAGTAGCGCTGCTGGAGTTTTTAAATACCGTGTCCACTCACTGTCCACTCTATTAGACACTCCTACCTAGTTGGTCCTCCTTGTAGATGTAAAGTCAAAGACAATCGCTCATCTATTGCTGCTGTTTGAGTTGGTCATCTTCTAGACCTTCATCAGTGGTCACAGGATGCTGCCCACGGGGCGCTGTTGGCTGGATATATTTTTGGTTGGTGGACTATTCTCAGTCCAGCAGTGACAGTGAGGTGTTTAAAAACTCCAGCAGCGCTACTGTGTCTGATCCACTCGTACCAGCACAACACACACTAACACACCACCACCATGTCAGTGTCACTGCAGTGCTGAGAATGATCCACCACCTAAATAATACCTGCTCTGTGGTGGTCCTGTGGGGGTCCTGACCATTGAAGAACAGCATGAAAGGGGGCTAACTAAGTATGTAGAGAAACAGATGGACTACAGTCAGTAATTGTAGAAGTGCTTCTATATGGTAAGTGGAGCTGATAAAATGGACAGTGAGTGTAGAAACAAGGAGGTGGTTTTAATGTTATGACTGATCAGTGTAGTTTATGATGAAGGTGGATATAAAGAATTCGGTTGTTCTTTGACTCTTTTCTGCAGTTTTGTTCAATTAGTCGAAACGCTATAAAATAAACATTCAACCCCAAACTGCTGGAGCTTCTTCCCACATTATTTGAGCTTCAGACAGTAAACTCGGTGGGTGTTTGCAGAAACTGTAGCTGCTGATTTATAGGTGCTGCTCCATTTACCCACCTGGAATATGATCATTAAAATAAAATATACAACTGTGAGGAGTAAACCTGGACACGAGAATAAAGAACCAGCAGGGACGAGGCACCAGAAAAACCAGCTCCTGATTTAGATTGAAAATAAAAGAGTCTGCAGAGGAAATGATGCTGAGAGGAGACGAATCAAAACATACAAATTCGCATCAGTTCTGCTCAAAACAAGAAAAGCGAGAATGATCGATTCAAAGCAAAACAAATAACAGCTAATAAACAAAAGGAGCAGAAAAATGGGGAATAAAAAACGTAAGTCGAGTCAAAGCCTGGAGAAAATTAATAATAATTACAACAAGAAGTGAACAAACCCCAGTTAAGAAGAAGTTGCGATGTTGTTTTCACTGATGAAGCGAGTGAGTGAGTGAGTGAGTGTGTGAGTGAGTGAGAGTGTGTGAATATATGAGTGAATGAGTGAGTGAGTGAATAAATGATTGAGTGTGTGAGTGAGTGAGTGTGTGAATATATGAGTGAATGAGTGAGTGAGTGAATAAATGAGTGAGTGAGTGAATGAGTGAGTGAGTGTGTGAGTGAGTGAGAGTGTGTGAATATGAGTGAATGAGTGAGTAAGTGAATAAATGATTGAGTGTGTGAGTGAGTGAGTGTGTGAATATATGAGTGAATGAGTGAGTGAGTGAATAAATGAGTGAGTGAGTGAATGAGTGAGTGAGTGTGTGAGTGAGTGAGAGTGTGTGAATATGAGTGAATGAGTGAGTGAGTGAATAAATGATTGAATGTGTGAGTGAGTGAGAGTGTGTGAATATATGAGTGAATGAGTGAGTGAGTGAATAAATGAGTGAGTGAATGAGTGAGTGAGTGAATAAATGAGTGAGTGAGAGTGTGTGAATATATGAGTGAATGAGTGAGTGCATAAATGAGTGAGTGAGTGAGTGAGTGAGTGAGTGTGTGAATATATGAGTGAATAAATGAGTGAGTGAATGCACACACACACACGCACACACACACACACACGCACACACAAACTGATCGTTTTTCTACCTCATTAATGTAAATATTATAATTTTTATTGTTATTATTTTTGCACTGTTTTTATTAATATTTTATTCTATTTTATAATATTCTTTTGCACATGTAACTGCTCTGTATATTTTTGTTTTTTTCTTATTTTTATTTTAATAATTCCCTGTAACTTGCTTTGGCAATACGAATGCCCTTATTTGTCATGCCAATAAAGCTTCTTTTGAGTTTGAGTTGAATGAGTGAGTGAGTGAGTGAGTGAGTATATATGAGTGAGTGTGTGAGTGAGTGAGTGAGTATATATGAGTGAGTAAGTGTGTGAGGGAGTGAGTGAGTATATATGAGTGAGTGAGTGTGTGAGTGAGTGAGTGAGTATATATGAGTGAGTGAGTGTGTGAGGGAGTGAGTGAGTATATACTGTATGAGTGAGTGAGTGTGTGAGTGAGTGAGTGAGTATATATGAGTGAGTGAGTGTGTGAGTGAGTG
Source organism: Trichomycterus rosablanca (assembly GCF_030014385.1). Lineage (NCBI taxonomy): Eukaryota > Metazoa > Chordata > Actinopteri > Siluriformes > Trichomycteridae > Trichomycterus > Trichomycterus rosablanca. The sequence continues at coordinate 36,542,462 of NC_085999.1, read as the reverse complement.
AGTATATATGAGTGAGTTCTGTAAAACCATCCTAAAGGTGCACAGACACACCACGAACAATGCATGCAGGGCAGAATTAGGCCGATTTCCTCTAATTATAAACATACAGAGAAGAGCATCAACTTCTGGAAACATCTAAACAAGAGCGACCCCCAATCTTATCATTATAAAGCCCTGAAACACCAAGATCTGAGCAAACATACCAGTCCCCTCATCCAACTGGTCCTGCACCCATACACCACTAACACACACCGATACACCACTAACACACACAGATACACTAATAACACACACAAACACATTACTAACACACACCGACACACCACTAACACACACCGATACACCACTAACACATACCGATACACCACTAACACACACCGATACACCACTAACACACACAGATACACTAATAACACACACAAACACATTACTAACACACACCGACACACCACTAACACACACCGATACACCACTAACACACACAGATACACCACTAACACACGGATACACCACTAGCACACACAGATACACCACTAACACACACAGAAACACCACTAACACACACAGATACACCACTAACACACACAGATACACCACTAACACACACCGATACACCACTAACACACACCGACACACCACTAACACACACAGATACACCACTAACACACACAGATACACCACTAACACACACAGATACACTAATAACACACACAAACACGTTACTAACACACACCGACACACCACTAACACACACAGATACACCACTAACATACACAGATACACTAATAACACACACAAACACATTACTAACACACACCGACACACCACTAACACACACCGATACACCACTAACACACACAGATACACTAATAACACACACAAACACATTACTAACACACACCGACACACCACTAACACACACCGATACACCACTAACACACACAGATACACCACTAACACACACAGATACACCACTAACACACACCGACACACCACTAACACACACAGATACACCACTAACACACACAGATACACCACTAACACACACCGATACACCACTAACACACACCGACACACCACTAACACACACCGACACACCACTAACACACACAGATACACCAGTAACACACACCGATACACCACTAACACACACCGATACACCACTAACACACACAGATACACCACTAACACACACCGACACACCACTAACACACACAGATACACCACTAACACACACCGATACACCACTAACACACACAGATACACCACTAACACACACAGATACACCACTAACACACACCGACACACCACTAACACACACAGATACACCACTAACACACACAGATACACCACGAACACACACCGATACACCACTAACACACACCGACACACCACTAACACACACAGATACACCACTAACACACACCGATACACCACTAACACACACCGACACACCACTAACACACACAGATACACCACTAACACACACAGATACACTAATAACACACACAAACACGTTACTAACACACACCGATACACCACTAACACACACAGATACACCACTAACACACACCGACACACCACTAACACACACAGATACACCACTAACACACACAGATACACCACTAACACACACCGACACACCACTAACACACACAGATACACCACTAACACACACAGATACACCACGAACACACACCGATACACCACTAACACACACCGACACACCACTAACACACACAGATACACCACTAACACACACCGATACACCACTAACACACACCGACACACCACTAACACACACAGATACACCACTAACACACACAGATACACCACGAACACACACCGATACACCACTAACACACACCGACACACCACTAACACACACAGATACACCACTAACACACACCGATACACCACTAACACACACAGATACACTAATAACACACACAAACACGTTACTAACACACACCGACACACCACTAACACACACCGATACACCACTAACACACACAGATACACCACTAACACACACAAACACGTTACTAACACACACCGACACACCACTAACACACACAGATACACCACTAACACACACAGATACACCACTAACACACACAGATACACCACTAACACACACCGACACACCACTAACACACACAGATACACCACTAACACACACAGATACACCACTAACACACACCGATACACCACTAACACACACAGATACACCACTAACACACACAGATACACCACTAACACACACAGATACACCACTAACACACACCGACACACCACTAACACACACAGATACACCACTAACACACACCGATACACCACTAACACACAAAGATACACCACTAACACACACCGACACACCACTAACACACACAGATACACCACTAACACACACAGATACACCACTAACACACACAGATACACCACTAACACACACCGATACACCACTAACACACACCGATACACCACTAACACACACAGATACACCACTAACACACACCGACACACCACTAACACACACATATACACCACTAACACACACCGATACACCACTAACACACAAAGATACACCACTCACACACCGACACACCACTAACACACACAGATACACCACTAACACACACAGATACACCACTAACACACACAAACACGTTACTAACACACACAGACACACCACTAACACACACAGATACACCACTAACACACACCACTAACACACACCGATACACCACTAACACACACAGATACACCACTAACACACACAAACACATTACTAACACACACCGACACACCACTAACACACACAGATACACCACTAACACACACCGACACACCACTAACACACACAAACACATTACTAACACACACCGACACACCACTAACACACACAGACACACCACTAACACACACCGACACACCACTAACACACACAGACACACCACTAACACACACAGATACACCACCAGCTGATAAAATGGTGTATGTGTGTGTGTGTGAGTGTGTGTGTGTGTGTGTGTAAGAGAGAGAGTAATTAGTACGTATGAATGAATGAATCTTTACTTGTTACTGATGTTTAGTTTAATGATTAAATGTATATTGAACATTATAATCAGTTTTTCCTTTCGACCACTAGAGGGCAATCACAGCCCTCACTACAATTACTGTAAGCTTGTGTGTGTGTGTGTGTGTGTGTGTGTGTGTGTGTGTGTGTGTGTGTGTGTGTGTGCGTGCGTGTGCGTGCGTGTGCTTGTTATTCCTTTATCTCTAGGTTCAATACTCACCGCTGGTACAAGGTAGGTTCTTCCTAGCTCTCCTAAGCATGCAGCAGGTGGACTGATTGCTCTTGTGTAAATAAGTGAGTGGGAGTGGGGGGTGTGAATACTTTTCCCAGGGCGCTCGGGAGGTGCAGCGGTAAATTCGGAGGCTTCTACAAAACTTTAAAGTATGTGGGAATTTGTGTCCCTTTAGTCATGATAGCTTTCGTATGGCCAGTGTGCAGGACACTAGAGTTTCTTAAAACTGTCTTTATAGAGCTTGTTTTGTGCACAGGGGTACAGTCATACTGGAACAGGAAAGGGCCTTCCCTAAACTGTTGCTGCACAGTTGGAAGCATATTATTTCCTTTATATACCTCTTAGCAATAATTAGACGAGGAATCCCGATACATTTGTCTATACAGTTTATTAATGCACATGATTACGGTGTGTGATGTAGAACAAGGTCAGGTGTCCACATACTTTTGGCCATATAGTAGGTAAACGCCAACACACAGTATACAGTATAAGAAGCACAGGAATGAAGTCCAAGCCAGATTTAAGGATCAGTAAAGCTTTATGGGAGGTTCTGGAGTGAACAGCTTAAGGTGGATCTCCACCTTCTTCATCCTGCCAGGAGCTGGACGAGTTTTTTCTACAAACCATTCAGGACCTTCATGAGATCATTCAGAGAAGAATACTGAAAGTTCTGGAGGAGTTTCTGATGTTTTCAAACATCTCCAGCTGCTCTTATTTGTATCTTTTAATGTTCCTGGAGGATTGAGCAGCAGGGGAACTTGAAGACACTTTACGGCAGGTTGAATGGCAGATGGCAGACTGAAGCCCTGAAGGAGAAAATGTATTTATAACCTGTGGGAGGGGAAGTGAAATGAGAAAGTAGGAGCGCTCAGGCTCCATGAAGGACGAGAGAGAGGCTCCGGTGATGTGGGGTCGTTCCGATCCGGAGGGTACGATCCTAACCATCCGACTGGAGGTCTGGTCTCTTCAGGAGACTCTGCAGAAGGTGGGAAATTGAGATATTAAACCGAGCCAATCGCTGCCTGACCTTCATCGGTCGTCTCTCGCCTTCTGGCACCGTTTTTATTTCCTTTCGGAAAGTGTGCCAGCCACGTGGCACTGACTTATCATCCTTCAGCCGGTCTGAGGGTTCGATCTAGTTTCTGGCAGCACTGGGGTCTGTAAAAGGTTCTTTCTACCGTGGTAGATTTAAGGTAGCACCGTAAGTGTTTTTTAATCCATCTTAAGATAGCGGCTGACTTGAGCTGCTTCGTCTGAAGACTGACGAATAAAAGTCTCAGCTGCGTCGGAAACCAACCAATAGGAGGACAGCAAAGAATGACCGATATGATTATTTATATCCAGTTACCCAGTCGTATCTCCTCTACTGCTGCAGTACCCAAAATCACCAATCGTGTCCGTTTAGGCGCCTGTCCGGCCAATAGCAGAGCTATCAGCCCAAATGCCCCGAGAGTTAGGAGTTTAACCAAAATGATTCAGTTGATCAGGTAACATCCATAACATTAAAACCATCTCCTTGTTTCTACACTCACTGTCCATTTTATCAGCTCCACTTACCATATAAAAGCATTTTGTAGTTCTACAATGACTGAATGTAGTCAGTAATCTGTTTCTCTACATACTTTTTCAACCTCCTTTTACTCTGTTCTTCAATGGTCAGGACCCCCACAGAGCAGGTATTATTTAGGTGGTGGATCATTCTCAGCACTGCAGTGACACTGACATGGTGGTGGTGTGTTAGTGTGTGTTGTGCTGGTATGAGTGGATCAGACACAGTAGCGCTGCTGGAGTTTTAAAACACCTCACTGTCACTGCTGGACTGAGAATAGTCCACCAACCGAAAATATATCCAGCCAACAGCGCCCCATGGGCAGCGTCCTGTGACCACTGATGAAGGTCTAGAAAATGACCGACTCAAACTGCAGCAGTAGATGAGCGATTGTCTCTGACTTTACATCTACAAGGTGGACCAACTAGGTAGGAGTGTCTAATAGAGTGGACAGTGAGTGGACACGGTATTTAAAAACTACAGTAGCGCTGCTGTGTCTGATCCACTCATACCAGCACAACACACACTAACACACCACCACCATGTCAGTGTCACTGCAGTGCTGAGAATGATCCACCACCTAAATAATACCTGCTCTGTGGGGGTCCTGTGGGGGTCCTGATCATTGCAGAACAGGGTGAAAGGCGGTTAACAAATCATGCAGAGAAACAGATGGACTACAGTTAGTAATTGTAGAACTACAAAGTGCTCCTATATGGTAAGTGGAGCTGATCAAATGGACAGCGAGTGTAGAAACAAGGAGGTGGTTTTAATATTACGCCTCATCGGTGTACCTTCTATCATCCCAATCCAGGAAAATTAAATCATCAAAAAAAAAACTTAACAATCTAACAAAATTATTAATAAACTCACACAATAATTGTTCAAAAATAACTCTGTTAAAATGTGAACATTTAAAGCTACTCTGTTTTTCTTCTGATGGTGTCTCTTATTGAGCACCACACTGACTCATCTCTGTTTTTATGAGTACGATTATCTGCCAGTGTTTGGTTATGTACATCTAACGATTTTAGAAAGCTGTGCCTTAGCCATCTGGGTCACTTCGCCTGTCCCTCAGCGTCTCTCTTTAAATTAAAAACATGCTTTTCTAAAGAGCCATAAAGAGCCTCCATAAAGCGAAGCTCTCTGTCTGGCCTTTTGTCTTCGTCTTCGTCTTTGGTGACCTGTTAGGGTCAAATAGCTTAATGTTTCATCAATGCTTAATTCACCAATCGGCATTCATAACACTGCCTGTCTCAGACCGGCGGATACATCGGCACATGTTCACATGGCAACATCACGACCTTAATACCATACTCTGAAAAACATAAACCTGCCACTGTGAATCATTTTTTTTGGGTCACGTACACTGTAGAATGATGATGATCTTTAGTGCTGTTCATGTAGACTTTATAGTAGAATAAGTTAAAAAAGTGTGGTTTGGGACATGTCTACAGTGGACTGATAATGCTTTGTAGTGGTGTTCATGTAGACTATTTAGTAGAATGAGTGTGTGGTTTGAGACACGTCCACAGTGGATCGATGATGTGAATGATGATGTGTAGTGGTGTTTATGCAGACTATTAAGCAGAATTAGTGTGTGGTTTGGGACACGTCCACAGTGGACTGATGATCTTTAATGGTGTTCATGTAGACTTTATAGTAAAATAAGTGTGTGGTTTGGGACATGTCCACAGTTGACTGATGATGATGTGTAGTGCTGTTCATGTAGACTTTATAATATAGTGAGTGTGTGGTTTGGGATACGTCCACAGTGGACCATAGACTATTTAGTAGAATGAGTGAGTGGTTTGGGACACGTCCACAGTAGACTGATGATGATGTGTAGTGCTGTTCATGTAGACTATTTAGTAGAATGAGTGAGTGGTTTGGGACACGTCCACAGTAGACTGATGATGATGTGTAGTGCTGTTCATGTAGACTATTTAGTTGAATGAGTGAGTGGTTTAGGACACGTCCACAGTAGACTGATGATGATGTGTAGTGCTGTTCATGTAGACTATTTAGTAGAATGAGTGAGTGGTTTAGGACACGTCCACAGTAGACTGATGATGATGTGTAGTGCTGTTCATGTAGACTATTTAGTAGAATGAGTGAGTGGTTTGGGACACGTCCACAGTAGACTGATGATGTGTAGTGCTGTTCATGTAGACTATTTAGTTGAATGAGTGTGTGGTTTAGGTTAGGACACGTCCACAGTGTAGCGATGATAATGTGTAGTGGTGTTCATGTAGATTTATTAGTAGAATCAATGTGTGGTTTGGGACACGTCCACAGTGGACTCATGATGTTTAATGGTGTTTATGAGACATTAATGGACTTTCTCAGGGGTCCAACAGTGGCAGCTTAGCAACAGTGGGTTTGAACTCTTGAATTTCTGATCAACAGTCTGGATTCTGACCTGCTAAACCACCACTGTGTGTCATAAATGTAGTAAATAGGGTGAAATATGAAACACGCCCAGCGTCGGGGCTCCAGCTGTTCATACTCACGTCAGGCTGAATATTTGCTCTGGTTATTAGCGGGCGAGGCCGAGCTGTTTCCATTTGTTTCCAGATGGAAAAAGGAATCAATTGCAGTTGAAGCAGACGTGGGTGCTGATGCGAGAGAATCGATAGAGGAGATGAATTACACAGCAGATGCTATTTACTGTACACAACAACACACTCACTCTTCATCACAGAGCAAAGCAAAGTAGCAACAGCGCTAACGCCCGTGACTGATGCACCGCCCCGGGCTGGTCCAGTGTGTCTGAGAAGCAGAAATAAGCCAAATACCTTCAGCATTCTCCTGTAATTCTGTTCCATCCACAATATGGAAGTGTTCCAAATACACTAAAGTCTGGACGCACTGGCAAAATGCATATTTTCAATACATTTTTCAACAGCATTTTATTTCATTAGAATATTAATCAATAACTGTTGATGCATGCTCAATAATCCAGGTACACAAATCCACAAAGTTGAATCAGTTCATCTGGACACAAGTTTGTTGTAGAGAAACGTTTCGTCACTCAATCCGAATGACTTCTTCAGTCTGAGCTGGTGGTGAATAATCCTTATATGCAGATGATTTGCATAACGACGATCACCGCCCATTGCATAACAATGGAACCTGTGATCAGGTCCATATGCAAATATGCAAATTGTCCATATGCAAATTCCGTATGTGGCGGGAGTATCGGAACAATTAAAATGGATATTCTTCAAACACCGGGTTTCAGTTACTTTCAAACCGCAGAACACGCTACGCCAGAAATGAGTTCACCTAAGGACCGGGTCCCTCCACACAAACAGAGTAACGTAGTGTATGCTGTTAGGTGCCGGGAACTGTACATTGGCGAAACTAAACAGCCACTGGCGAAACGGATGGTCCAGCATAGAAGATCGACCTCTTCTGGCCAGGACTCCGCGGTTTACACTCACCTGCAAGCCAGCGGCCACTCATTTAATAATAAAGATGTGCAGATCCTTGACAAGGAGGAACGCTGGTTTGAACGGGGAGTCAAAGAGGCCATGTATGTGAAGAGGGAACGGCCATCTCTTAACCGGGGAGGGGGTCTGAGAGTACATCTCTCACCATCTTACAACGCCGTGATAGGAACTATACCCCAATCATGTGTGAAAGGCACACATGGCCATTGTAATTAATGCTCATTGTGATTTACACATGGACCTGATCACCAGTTCCATTGTTATGCAATGGGCGGTGATCGTCGTTATGCAAATCGTCTGCATATAAGGGTTATTCACCACCAGCTCAGACTGAAGAAGTCATTCGGATTGAGTGACGGAACATTTCTCTACAACAAACTTGTGTCCAGATGAACTGATTCAACTTTGTGGATTAATCAATAACATCTTCAACATGTTTTCCACTGTTTGAGATGCACTGTGTGTGTGTGTGTATTTGAGTAAACATGTAGTTAGTTATAGTTAGTGATATTTCCTATGTGTCCAGATTTTATGGACACCCTGTATTGGCACAAAAGTATTGGGACACCCTTCTAATTTGTAAACTCATGTGTTTCCATCACAACACTTGCTAACAGGTGTAATAAATCAATTTATTTATTTATGTGGAGTTTTCATGTTCTCCCCGTGTCTGTGTGGGTTTTCTCCCACAGTCCAAAAACATGCAGCCAGGCTTATTGGAGACACTAAATTGTCCTATAGGTACATTGTAGTGCCGGTCCTAAGCCCGGATAAATAGGGAGGGTCGTGTCAGGAAGGGCATCCGGCATAAAAACTGTGCCAAATCATTAATGCGGATCAAGATCCGCCGGCGACCCCTAACGGGAGCAGCCGAGGAAATAGAGATAGATAGTGATAGAGATAGACTATTTAGTAGAATGAGTGTGTGGTTTGGGACACGTCCACAATGGACCCATGATGATGTTTAATGGTGTGATGAAAGTCGAAAGGTAGAAATCTGTAGGTACGGGGTCCTTGTACTGTAGAATGAAAACAAAACATCAGGGAGAAACCCTCACAGACACAGGGAGAACATGCCAATTCTACACAGAAAGGACCCGGACCACTCCACCTGGGAATAGAACCCAGAACCCTCTTACCCATCATGCCACACTAACAAATGATATGCTTTCAACTTTGCAGCACCAGTTTAGTGAAGGTCCTTTCCCCAGTAGTGATGCGCTAGTGCTTTAGACTGCTGCGTCACCCAAGCGCCCGAAGAGTAAAGATTACTGAGAGGATGTCCAGCAAGCTCACAGCTCAGTGTCCACATTATTTTGCTAGTTTAGTGTGGATGTGTTATGAAATGCACATGATGGTAAAACTCCACCATGCAGATCCTTTTTACTTATTTTAGTTTTGATTCGATTTAGCATGCAGTTCAGTGTGTGTGTGTGTGTGTGTGTGTGTGTGTGTGTGTGTGTGTGTATGTGTTAGTTCAGCCTGAGGCAGTCAAGGATGAAAGAGAAACGCACCATCATCACACACTCCTGTCTAAGAGGATTAACCTTTCTATCAGCTCAGTACATATCACACACACACACACACACACACACACACACACACACACACACTAATACACATGGGTCCACACACACACACACACACACAATAATACACATGGGTCCACACAAACTACAACACATGAACCCACACACACACACACACATAAAACACACAAACACTCATAAGAAAACTGTAGACACACACGGACACCCACACATCTAAAACAAGCGCACACACGCTAATACACACACACATACACAAATACACACGGATACACATGAATCCACACACACACACACACACACACTACAACACATAAACCCACACACACATAAAACACACAAACACTCAGATAACCATACTGTAGACACACACACACACACATACTCAGATAACCATACTGTAGACACACACACACACACATACTCAGATAACCATACTGTAGACACACATGGACACCCACACACCGTTAACAAGAACACACACACACACACACACACACACACACCTATTCACTTCTACACATGAATCCACACACACAAACTGTAGATGCAAACTGTAGACACACATGGACACCCACACACCTATAACAAGCACACACACACACACACTACAACACATAAACCCACACACACATAAAACACACAAACACTCAGATAACCATACTGCAGACACACACACACATACTCAGATAACCATACTGTAGACATACATGGACACTCACACACCTTTAACAAGAACACACACACACACACACACACACACACCTATTCACTTCTACACATGAATCCACACACACAAACTGTAGACGCAAACTGTAGACACACTTGGACACCCACACACCTATAACAAGCACACACACACACACACACACACAGAATGACTTGTTGGCTCAAAGTGGCTCAGGAGCACAATTTTGCTAACAAAAATCTGATGTGACTGAAGTCTGCACGTGATCAGGGTCTATATGTGACCTATGTGACCGTGGTGTATATGTATGTGACTGATGTCTATACAGATGTTTAATTATAACAGTAGTGGTAGTGTGATGTATTACACTACTTGTAACCACTGGGTCCTTTTTCCTCGTTGCTCTGGAGAACAATATGAAAGCTGAACCTGTCAGACCACTGAACACGCTTACATTTTACATCAGTCTCTCTCAGATGAGTTTAAGCTCAGTGAAGTCGGTGGCGTTTCTGCGTGTTGTTGATATCTGGCTTTTGATTTTTGTAGGTCAGTCTGAACTTAAATTTGTAGGTGCAGTGATGAACTGTGTTTACTGACGAGGGTCTGAAGGATTGAAGATTCCACCCGGTTCTGTTCAGTACAGAAGCATGTCAGGTTTAATGCAGTACGTCTAAGACCTTGAAGGTTATGGGTGTTTCTTATTGTTGTTTTTTTTAGTCTTGATTCAGAGATTTCTCCGAATTATCTAAATCTTTTAATAATATTATGGATTGTAGATGGTAAATAGTAGCTCTTAAACTCTTCAAATATTCACTCAACAGTTTATCATCCTAACTTGCTTCTTTTGTACCCAATCATGTCAATACAGGTGTTTTTAATAACATTGTGTTCTAACTATTTTCAAATGTGTTTCTTTCTGCTTCTGTGGTACCTTAAAACTCAGCGTCAGTTGGTTCTGGGGGTGACGTTGAGTTTTAAAGACGTTGAGTTTTTTTTTCCTTCCATAAGGATGTTTGGGAAACCTGTTAATGTGTTCCATGTGTCTGTGGAACTGCATATATTGCTGATTCTCACAATTTTTTAGAACCTCGAGCTGTAACACAAGTTTAAAAGTGAAATAGTGAGGAAAATCCAGATGAACACAGATACATGTGGAGCTTTCAGAGTGAATCTGACGGTTATTCCACACAAATGCAGATTCGTCTCATATTCGCACTTTGATGACGTTTTACCGCACCGCTCAAGCCGAGTGCTGAACAAAGAGACTGTTCATTGTTAATTTGAAATTAAATAAACACATTTTTTAAAAACAAACCGTTGAGTTTAAGGAAAACGTTGAGTTTTAGGGAACAAATTTGTCAATGAAGGGCATTGAGTTTCAAAGATTTTGAGTTTAGGGGACATTTAGTTACAAGGTACCACTGTATTCTTAATTAAATATACATACAAGACATTTGCTTACTGTCCCAACTTTATTTCAACTAATTTAATCTCCAACCAGCCCGCATGCGGTCAGTGGCAATTAAAAATCAGACGTAAATAAATGAACAACATACATGCAATACAACAGTACTGTTTTCGACGGGAGCGCTATGTCTTTAAATTTCCGTAAGTTTGGATTTACGTGTGTGCGAATGTATCGAGCTTCACCGTAATGTGTCGGCGAACAGAACTGAGTGTGATTGACGGCTGAGTTTTTAACAAGACATGTTATGAAGAGTTCTGAAGTATTTATTTACTGAAGTCAGATGTAAAACTGTTTAAGGATCACAATTTAGGGTTTAAATTGTTGTTACGGTACTAAACAGAGAAATACAAGTACGATGCTCAGCGTCACACCTGAAGCTTCACTAACTAAACTGCAAAAGCAACAAGGACCTTTTTATAAAGTTTAACACATCCAGAACTGAAGGAGTCAGGAGCAGCTTTGTGATTTTAAAAAGAAAATCCAACAATAACAAAGGACTGAAAAACAGCAAATGACGCATTAGACTCCAAACATAAAAGCAAAATAACTTTGTGTGAAGTTTAAAAACCTGCACATTTTGTTCACATTTGTTTTTGAGAAATTAGTTGATTAAATAATAAAATAATGTTGATGTTTTTACTCTGCCTACTTCTCATTTTCTGATTGTAACATCTAAACAGTAACAGATTATCAGAACTGTACAATTTACTGCTTTTTATAAAGAAATAAAATTCATATTGTGCAGAACTAAGTTCACCTTATTGGTCCGGCCCTCCACAACAGTCCCAGTTTCTTAGGTGGCCCCTTGGAAAATTGCCCACCCCTGCTGTAAATACTGGAGCAGAGAGATAAAGTGAAGACTGGAGTGAATAAATCTTCATCTCATTAAATGAGAGAGAATTAAATTTGCGGGGTCGCTGTTTGACCTCCTGTTGGGTTCAGTTCTGAGCTCTGATTGGTTGAACAGATTGATCTGTGATGCTCTGTTAACTCATATTAAATATGAATAATTCCTCATACAGCTGGATTTTACAGAGCAGCTCTGTGAACACTGAACATGATCAGTAGGAGCCGGGCGACACGGTGGCTCAGTGGGTAGCACTGTCACCTCACAGCAAGAAGGTCCTGGGTTCATCCCCCAGGTGGGGCGGTCCGGGTCCTTTCTGTGTGGAGTTTGCATGTTCTCCCCGTGTCTGCGTGTGTTTCCTCCGGGAGCTCCGGTTTCCTCCCACAGTACAAAGACGTGCAAGTGAGGTGAATTGGAGATGCTAAATTGCCTATAACTGTGTTTGATATTAAACTTGAACATGTAACCAAAGTGTGTAAAAAAATCACTTTAAGATTCTAATAAACAAACATAAAGAAACGATAGGAGGCAATCAGGACTGCAGGCAGGCCAGTCAAGCACTCACACTCTGTGTCTGTGCAGCCAGGCCGCTGTAGCGCATACAAAATGAGGAACTAAAGGACAGAACATGAGAGCTCATAACAGAAAATAGAGAAACTTGCTATAATATATATAAAGTATTTCTTTATGCTCAGTTTGTTGTTGTTTATTGGGATTTAAACATCATGTTTTACACTTTGGTTACATTCATGACGGAAACGCCAGTTACTCATTACATAAAATTCATCAGTTCAAACACAGTCCTGGACAATTTAGTGTCTCCAGTTCACCTCACTTGCACGTCTTTGGACTGTGGGAGGAAACCGTAGCTCTCGGGATAAATCCACGCAGACACGGGGAGAACATGCAAATTCCACACAGAAAGGACCTGGACTGCCCCACCTTGGGATCGAACCCAGGACCTTCTTGTTTTGAGGCGACAGTTCCGCACTCTTTATGCTGAGTGTTGAATGGTCAATCACACCAAATCTCTCTCAGTCTGACCTTGTTATTCACTATCCACCATAAACTTAATGAAAACAAAACAGACTGTAGAATCAATACGCTACAACAGCTCTCAAAAATACTGGCTGAGGTACAGCCCACAGTGTAAGAAATATGTTTATTGGTGGTGTCATGAAAATCTGAGCCCTGGACTATAGAACGCCTTTATTTGTCATATATACAGATACATGTGTACAGTACAACAACATTCTTTTTTCACATTTCCCAACTTGTTTGGAAGTTTGGGTCAGAGCTCAGGGTCAGCCATCGTACGGTGCCTCTGGAGCAGAGACTGTTAGGGGTCTTGCTCAAGGGCCCAACAGTGGCTGCATAGCAGAGCTTGGATTCGAACTCTTAACCTTTCAGTTGATAGCCCACAGCTCTACCCACTAGACTACAACTGTCCCATTAATAGTACCTTAATAATTAATAGGACTAATTCATTACATACATTAATACATTGATAGGACTAGTACCTGATGATACTATGGTTATTGATGCAACAGATGTAGTTCATCTTGTATCTCTTGGAACCAAAAGTCTACCTCATTCACCTTTATTAACAGAGGAAATAAAAGAAAAATTGAATGCTTGGCATTTAAAAATAAATATATAAAATAAATAAATAGCATTTAGCAGACACTTTGGTCCAAAGTGACTTACAATTGGATTAATGAGCAACAAAGGGATTGTTTAGAGGCCCAAAGTCCAGTATCTTTGCCGCCGAGCCACCACTGCCCCTGTATTCTTTATCATTAAAACTTTATCAGCACAAGATTACAAAAGTAATGAGCACGTCAAGCTAATTCTTTATTTTCTGAAAACTAAGTCCAGGACTGTAAACCAGCATGGGTCTCTTCAATGTACTAAAACAGCTCCATACTTCAAAAAGACCTAAATATGGCTGAGGTAGCAATTTAGGTGTAATGGTGGCTACAGAGTGGAGGGTGTAGATGAAACACACTGTAGTAGCTGCTAATGGAAGAACATAAACATCAGCAGCAGCACCAGGAGAAAAATGGAGGACTCAGTCTGAGCTCGGTACATAAGGACCGTGCTTATTACCACAGTAATGGAACCGGCACTGCTCAGCCTTTAAAACAATACAGAGCACAGAACATAAAAACAAAAACAGGCTCACATGGGGTGTGCTTACACCCGGGTTTGTCCTAACAACTCAGAAAGGAACCAACAAGAACCCCAGGTTCTATAAACCATTACATTTGTAATAGTGATAGTGGTTGTTAAATACAGCAAAAATGCTCTACCACTGTGGTTCAGTTAGCATTTGTTTCACACATACTTGTAATTTGGGGATTTATTTTGTTTATATTCAGTTTTATAAAAAGAAATTATCACTGGCTGTTTCTCCTCTTCATGATGCACCATACATTTTCAATAGGAGACAGATCTAGACTGCAGGCAGGCCAGTCAAGCACACACACACACTGTGTGTACACTTTTGTAACATGTGCAGAGTCTCATGCAGTTGGTATGATAAATAGCTGGTGTTGCGTTCTCTCCATTCTCTAAAACCTTAATTGGCAAACACTATGCTAAACAATATTCTATTTTCTTTTAAAGGCATTGAACTGTGGTGATGGGTCAGTACATTGGTGGATTGAGTAGCTGGCATAGTTCTCGCACAGATTTGGGACAATCTTTTAAACCAAGACCTATCTTTGCCTGCAAAGACTGAGCCCTTGGTGGATCCTCTTTTTATACCCAGTCATGATTCCCTCACCTGTTACAAATTCACCTGCTCATTGTGGAGCAATTCAAAACTGTAACTTAAATATTCTATAAATGCTTTAACTTTATTAAGTGTGCTACAAACATCAAATGTAATTTTTCTTTCTATTTCTATCAGTTTAATAAAATTCAACAAAATAAACAAATCAGAAATACGGACAAATAGAATTATTAAAAAATTAATTATTTTATTATTAATAATTAATTATTAATAGAATTACAGACATAATTTTTTTTTCTTTCTCTTTTTATCAGTTTAATAAAGATTCAGTAGAATAAACAAATCACAGCAGAACTCGATGATTAAAAGTGGTGTCCACATACTTTTATCTATATAGTGTTTATTACTTGTTCCTGCTTCAGCCCTCATACAATGCAAGAATGTAATAATAGCAGCCTGGATTTGTCCTTTATGCTGAATGTGCAGTTTAAACTCACAGCTGATTTGTCGTTTACGTGCTGGAACGAGTAACACAGTGTAGAAACCACACAGTAGCTCTCAGTAGCGCTCAACATGACCAGCACTAATCACTAATCAGTAGCACCATTAACACGAAGCTTTGCAATGAAGGTGGAAGTGATTGACTCGGCTCGTTCGGTTTCCCTGCAGGAGCTTTGCTAATACCGCTACATCCCTGAGCTTCATGTACTAACTGAGTTTAATCTGAGCTTTATACCAGGTTAAACACCTGTGGGCAAACACGGCTAAGTACTTGGCTCACGCTTACACTTCAGGGAAAGGCCAAACGTCAAAAATATAACTGAGAATAATTCAGATTTTTAAGCAACGTGATCATTTGAATCAGCTCCGTTTAACAGAGGAACACTAAAGGATGAAATAGTTCCAGCATTCAGGTAAATAATCAGCACAATCAGACGTCCGACTATATTTAATTCGTTCCTCAGAAAGGATTCATTCACAATATTCATGTGCTAATTATTTTCGCTGTTGCACATTACCAGTTTGGATACACAGAATTCCCCCTCTCCAGGACCCTGGCTAGCACATGCTTCCTCTGACATGTGTGAAGTCACAGGCTGCATCTTTAGAAAGTCTCAGCACCACACTACTCTTGATGTATTCCTCTGCCTCTCATGCTCACTGAATAGACGTACGAGTTACTGTTACAGCAACTGAGGACTGAACACAAGACTCTGGTGTGGGTTAATATATTAGCCTGGACCACAAGTGTGCATGTCTAGGGTTCTTTATGAAGTATAAAGTGGGAGCTATTCCTTATTATACCACAATGTTGTTTGTGTTTATGAGCACTAACCTGAAAGTTTACTCGTCATCCTAACACTCGTTAAACTGTCCACCACCACGGCTCAATTTCATTTCCGTGCTTTATTACATTCCATTTACTAGCGAAGTGCCGCCACGTAGTCGTGGAACTCTCTCCTGCAGCAATTTTATTTCCTCACCTTTATGTTGGTTTCTTTTGAGGAGAGCATGTCTTATTACCTAACACTGTACTGCATTAATGATAACACAGTTTGTTCCTATTGCCCTTTTAATCTAGGATGAAAAAACAATATGACCAAGGGTATGTGGACAACTAATCATGAATTTTGAGCTCATCCCTCTCCAGCTCCCATTCAGCTATAAATAGAAAGTGTCTGTAAAACTGTGCACATTTATTTACGTGAGCATTTAGTAATCTGAGCACTGATGTTGGACACAAATACCTGGCTTACAGTATACACGCACAGTTCCAATTCATCCCAAAGGTGTTTAATGCTATTAATTACAGGAAATTTCTCCACACTAAACTCATGCATAACAACACAGTCATTTGGATTGAAGAAAAAGCCTTGCCTAAACTGTTTCCACACAACTAGAAGCATAAAATGTACATGATACAGTGTATCACAAAAGTGAGTACACCCCTCACATTTCTGCAGATATTTAAGTATATCTTTTCATGGGACAACACTGACAAAATGACACTTTGACACAATGAAAAGTAGTCTGTGTGCAGCTTATATAACAGTGTAAATTTATTCTTCCCTCAAAATAACTGAATATACAGCCATTAATGTCTAAACCACCGGCAACAAAAGTGAGTACACCCCTAAGAGACTACACCCCTAAATGTCCAAATTGAGCACTGCTTGTCATTTTCCCTCCAAAATGTCATGTGATTTGTTAGTGTTACTAGGTCTCAGGTGTGCATAGGGAGCAGGTGTGTTCAATTTAGTAGTACAGCTCTCACACTCTCTCATACTGGTCACTGAAAGTTCCAACATGGCACCTCATGGCAAAGAACTCTCTAAGGATCTTAAAAGACGAATTGTTGCGCTACATGAAGATGGCCAAGGCTACAAGAAGATTGCCAACACCCTAAAACTGAACTGCAGCACAGTGGCCAAGATCATCCAGCGTTTTAAAAGAGCAGGGTCCACTCAGAACAGACCTCGCATTGGTCGTCCAAAGAAGCTGAGTGCACGTGCTCAGCGTCACATCCAACTGCTGTCTTTGAAAGATAGGCGCAGGAGTGCTGTCAGCATTGCTGCAGAGATTGAAAAGGTAGGGGGTCAGCCTGTCAGTGCTCAGACCATACGCCGCACACTACATCAAATTGGTCTGCATGGCTGTCACCCCAGAAGGAAGCCTCTTCTGAAGTCTCTACACAAGAAAGCCCGCAAACAGTTGCTGAAGACATGTCAACAAAGGACATGGATTACTGGAACCATGTCCTATGGTCTGATGAGACCAAGATTAATTTGTTTGGTTCAGATGGTCTCAAGCATGTGTGGCGGCAATCAGGTGAGGAGTACAAAGATAAGTGTGTCATGCCTACAGTCAAGCATGGTGGTGGGAATGCCATGGTCTGGGGCTGCATGAGTGCAGCAGGTGTTGGGGAGTTACATTTCATTGAGGGACACATGAACTCCAATATGCACTGTGAAATACTGAAGCAGAGCATGATCCCCTCCCTCTGGAAACTGGGTCGCAGGGCAGTGTTCCAGCATGATAATGACCCCAAACACACCTCTAACACGACCACTGCTTTATTGAAGAGGCTGAGGGTAAAGGTGATGGACTGGCCAAGCATGTCTCCAGACCTAAACCCAATAGAACATCTTTGGGGCATCCTCAAGCGGAAGGTGGAGGAGCGCAAAGTCTCGAATATCCGCCAGCTCCGTGATGTCGTCATGGAGGAGTGGAAAAGCATTCCAGTGGCAACCTGTGAAGCTCTGGTAAACTCCATGCCCAGGAGAGTTAAGGCAGTTCTGGGAAATAATGGTGGCCACACAAAATATTGACACTTCAGGAACTTTCACTAAGGGGTGTACTCACTTTTGTTGCCGGTGGTTTAGACATTAATGGCTGTATATTGAGTTATTTTGAGGGAAGAATAAATTTACACTGTTATATAAGCTGCACACAGACTACTTTTCATTGTGTCAAAGTGTCATTTTGTCAGTGTTGTCCCATGAAAAGATATACTTAAATATCTGCAGAAATGTGAGGGGTGTACTCACTTTTGTGATACACTGTACATTCTATAGACTTGGTGCGACTGAAACATATGAGCTTGATCATTTAGAAGAGTAATTTCAGGATTTATTTTGTTATATTGATATGTTGATGTATATGTAAAATGAAACTCGATATATGTGGAATGAAAACTGATATATATACTGTATATAATATGTAAAATAGAACTTGATATATATAAAATGAAAAGTTTCAGTTTTCAGTTTCATGTTATATCGAGTATATCAGTATTCATTCCATATATATCAGTTTCATTCCAAATATATCGAGTTTCATTCCAAATATATCGAGTTTCATTCCATATATATCAGTGTTTGTTATATATTTCCTGTTTGGCCATATACATGATTAACATGATTAAACTAACAGAATAAAACTTAGTATAAATATTAATACTATTAAACGTTTTTATATTCAAATAAAAATAAACAAAGGCAGCAAAATTAGCAGCAGTCATAGTAAAGTGCAATTCTGCAATGTATTTTGTGCATGTAGCGACAGTCATTTTGAGTGCAATTGTGCAGTTTATTGAGGAAGGTCAAAGTTCATGAGGTGAAATGGGGATGTGAAAGTTGGATTTGTTCACAAGCCTGCCTCTGTGGGTAGAAGCTATTTGTCAGTCTTGTTGTTCTGGTCTTTACACTTCTGTAACGTTTGCCCAATGGCAGAAGAGTAAGGAGGTAGTTTTGGGGGTGTGTGCTGTCCTTAATGATGTTGTGGGCTGTCCTGACGACCCTGGTCTGATAAATGTCCTGTAGTGCGGATAGGTCATTACATTGGTGGATTGAGCAGCTGGCATAGTGAGAGACCTGAATTATTTGCAAATCTGCATTAAGAAATTTATTTTTTTTAAACTTTGTATACGTTTCATCATATAGTGTAGATCACAACAACGGACGTTTTCACTATTCGCTATTGGTGTAGGTCTGCTGCACTAATGGTCGTGCGCTGAAGAAACAAATGCACTTGGCATCCAAACAAAGCTTGTCTTGCACACACACACACACACACACACACACACACACACACACACACACACACGCACACACACTCTGCTGAAGGAGAGCAGCTCGATGGCTTTGTTAACCTGCTCTGATTGGACAGGAGTGGACGCTTGATTTGATGGAACAGCGTTTTTATGTAAGATTTTTGATGATCTAAAATCTTCCTCTGGCTTTTAACAGAATTAGTTTTTGCTTTAGTCGTCATGATAAAAGAGCTCATTTGTCACTTCCTGTTTAGATGGAGGACAGATAAACACAACAAAGCGCAGTTTGAAGTTTAGTCGAGCAGACGAGTCCCAGTTTTAAGAACCTCATCCAGTAGAAAGCATCTGTATTCACATCGTACGTGTTTTTGTTCTCTTTGTCGGGTCTGTAAGCTGTAAAACCTCTAAAAATGTTCTGTTCTGTTACATCCTGAATTACTTTTAATAAAGAATTTCATCCAACATATTAGCTTTTATAAACATTAATGTTTAATTACGCTGGCTGCATCATTCTGATGGTTTTTCATTCTCTCATCAGACAGACAGTTATTTTGCAGGGTTTATTATTTATTAATTGTTACACATAATAATAATTGAATATAGGGCGGCACGGTGGCTTGGTGGGTAACACACCGAGAAGGTCCTGGGTTCGATTCCCAGGTGCATGTTCTCCCCGTGTCTGAGTGAGTTTAACATTAAAAACTTGAACTGATGAATGTTGTGTAATAAGTAACTACCTGTCCTGTCATGAATGTAACCAGTGTGTAAAATCCTAATAAATCAATAAAATATAATTGAATTTATACATTTGTTTGCAATGAATGTGAAACAGCTGAGTTTAATCATTAGAATTGGTGTCCAAATACTTTTGGCACATAGTCTATGTATTGTTTATAATGTAGTCACAGTCACTCTCACTCACTCACTCACTGCCTTAACCGCAGTTAGGGTCACGGGAGGGGGCTGCTGGAGCATATGCCAGCTTTTCAATGGGCACAAGGCACACAGTAACACACACACACACACACACACATTCACCTATAGGGCAATTCAGTGTCTCCAATTAACTTGACTACATGTTTTTGGACTGTGGGAGGAAACCGGAGCCCTGGAGGAAACACACACAGACACGGGGAGAACATGCAAACTCCACACAGAAAGGACTAAGACCGCCCTGCCTGGGGATCGAACCCAGGACCTTCTTGTTGTAAGGCGACAGTACTACTCCCCGAGCCCCCGTGCCGCCCACGTCACAGTCACTGTTATAAAAATGTCTCTTACAAGTGTACGTAAACATTTTTTTTTTATTTTTTTTATTACTATTATTATTATTATTATTACTTTTATTATTATTATTATTATTATTATTGTTATTGTTATTATTATTATTATTATTATTATTTCTACATTATGCCTGAAAAACAACAGAAGCATGTGTGTGTCTGTATCCAGTTCTATTTCTATTGTATGTTTGGAGCCCTAAACACAGTTTTTCTATTCTATTTTACTTTATCTATTTTTATTTTAGATGGTTCACTCTTTTAAACTGAACTTTGGTGAAGACTGTAGTCCCTCTACATTGTTTAGTGATGGAAGGAACTAATATCAGTATGGTAATAACATTAAGGCCGTTATGGTTTAAACCCTCTGTCTCTTTGAGGATGAAGTATCTCGCTAGTAATGATTCGCTTTGAAAATCTTGAATTGAAATGACTGGCCAGTTGACGGAAGGTGCTTCAGAAAAAGAACCCGAGTTAATTGGTTTTGTAGAGCCAGCACTAGCTGACCTAGATGAGATTCAGCACAGAATAAAAGCAGTTTAATCTCAAATTGAAATTGGGAATAAGAATTACTTTAGGCAGTGTGTGTGTGGTACGTGGGGGTTGATCTTGTGCAGAACGGCACTGAGAGAGACAAGTTTAATTCTGGATCAGTATGATACACAACAACAGATGTAAAAGAAGTATTAACATGGTGAAAAGAAACATCCACATGAGTCTCAGTAAAAATCTCTGGCAAAAATACGATTCTCTCTCTATTTCCTCGGCTGCTCCCGTTAGGGGTCGCCGGCGATGCAGATCGTGATCCGCATTATTGATTTGGCACAGTTTTTAAGCCGGATGCCCCTCCTGACACAACCATCCCTATTTATCCGGGCTTGGGACCAGCACTACAATGCACTGGTCTATGCATCCTAGCAGCCGGGTACCTATAGGACAATTCAGTGTCTCCAATTAACCTGACTACATGTTTTTGGACTGTGGGAAGAAACCGGAGCACCTGGAGGAAACCCACGCAGACATGGGGAGAACATGCAAACTCCACACAGAAAAGACCCGGACCGCCCCACCTGGGGATTGAACCCAGGACCTTCTTGCTGTGAGGCGACAGTGCTACCCACTGAGCCACTGAGCCACCCTCTGGCAAAAATATGATTATCTTAGTGGATTTAACCACCAACAAGCTGAGTATAGAATAAACACACTGCATCATATTCAAACCCTCAGCATTCGCATCATAGGTTTCTCCCACAGTGCCAGGGGGTGGCACGGTGGCTAAGTGGGTAGTACTGTCGCCTCACAGCAAAAAGGTTACAGACTGATATGCAACACACACACACACACACACACACACACACACACACACACACACACACACACACACACACACACACACACACACACACACACACACACACACACACACTTACCAGATGTAGGTTATGGAGTGATTTAGTGGCAAAGATGGTATTTTTGATACCATACAGCTCCAACAACCCAAGTTTCACAAGACCTTGCTTCTATTTACAGTCTTTGGGTAGCACTGTTGCCTCACAGCAAGAAGGTCCTGGGTTCGATCCCCAGGTGGGGCGGTCCGGGTCCTTTCTGTATGGAGTTTGCATGTTCCTCCCGTGTCTGCGTGGGTTTCCTCCAGGAGCTCCGGTTTCCTCCCACAATCCACGTGCAAGTGAGGTGAATTGGAGATACTAAATTGTCCATGACTGTGTTTGATATAACCTTGTGAACTGATGAACCAGTTTAACCTGTAACTACTGTTTCTGTCGTGTATGTAACCGAAGGGTGTGAAACATGGCGTTAAAATCCAAATAAACAAACAAACACACACACACACACACACACACAGTGCCAGAGAGTTTTTATTATTGGGGACTTTTTTATGTGGAAAGGAAAAATCAGTTTGTGAATAACATGATAAGCACTAGCACATAATTCACCCTCCATCCTTCTTCAGATTTTATTCATGTGGACCTGCTGTGATGATACTACAGAGTGATATCCAACACACACACACACACACACACACACTTACCAGATGTAGGATATGGAGTGATTTAGTGCCAAAGATGGTATTTTGATACCAACAACCCAAGTTTCACAAGTCCTCTATTTACAGTCTTTGGATGGCACGGTGGCTCGGTGGGTAGCACTGTCACCTTACAGCAGAAAGGTCCTGGGTTCCATTCCCAGGTGGAGCTGTCCAGGTCCTGTCTGTGTGAAGTTTGCATGTTCTCCCTGCATGCAGTCAGGTGAATTGGAGATACTAAATTGTCCGTGACTGTGTTTGATATTAAATCTGAACTGATGAATCTTGTGTAATGAGTAACTACCGTTCCTGTCATGAATGTAACCAAAGGTGCTGGAGCCTATCCCAGCTTTTCAATGGGCGCAAGGCACACAGTAACACCCTGGACGGGGCGCCAGTCCATCGCAGGGCAGACACACATACACACACACATTCACCTGTAGGGCAATTCAGAGTCTCCAATTGACTTTACTGCATGTTTTTGGACTGTGGGAGGAAACCGAAGCTGCCGGAGGAAACCCACACAGACACTGGGAGAACATGCAAACTCCACACAGAAAGGACCCGGACCGTCCCGTCTGGGGATCGAACCCAGGACCTTCTTGCTGTGAGGCGACAGTGCTACCCACCGAGCCACCGTGCCACTCTAAAAGTAATACAATACAATTTATTTATTCATATTACATAATTATTTTTCTGCAGTACTTCTGTCGTGTGTGTGCATGTGTGTGTGTGCGCGGAGACTGTGAATAAGGCTGACAGCAGTAGGCATTAAGGCATACTCCCAGCAGGCAAATTGCTCCGATAATGAAAATATTATCTCACACAGAAATTAAATACGCTGCTGGTAAAAGTAAATGTTTAACATTCAAATAAAACAACAGAGCTGGAATTATTCATCTTTACTTAAGCCTTTAATACATCTTTTATACTTCCATTTTTGTCTAAATGTTTTGGCCGCAGACATACATCCTGTAAATCACCGGAGCAAAGGAGACAGCACGCTGCCAGACTTTTAAACTCTGACAGGAATAAAAACAGATGGATGAAACCACGTCTCTCTATCCTCGGCTATAAATCAAAAAGATGTAAGATGCGGTCACACTAAGCGACACAATGGAAAATTAATCCATCTCCAGCTTTTGATAAAGGTTAATTTGGTAAAAGTATGCATCCTTTTGAAAGCAATTACCAGCGGATTGGACGGAACTGTCGTCGCCATGGAGACAGACGGAGTCGGGACGGTGGCGGTGTGCCCCTGCATGACATTATCTTTGTTTTATTTTAACAAAGCACAAAAACACACAGAAATGACGAAGTCGGAAACTTAAATGTTAATATAGGTCATGTTTACAACAACACACTCTGTGTTATCTATATATACAATAGTTAGATGCAAATCTTTGTGCACCTTCGGCCAAAGTAAACAGAAAACAACTTTTGAAAAGCTGGGATAGGCTCCAGCAACACCCCCCACGACCCTAACTGGTTAAGCGGTTAAGAAAGTGAGTGAGAGTGAGTATTACTTTCAACTGTACCCACTGCAACCATGACCAGGGAGGCAAATTATGGTAAAACGTGAAAATAAAATAAAATCCACATCCTTTTATCCAAAGTGACTTATAGCACTGGGACAGTGTACTGTCTAACAATTGATTGGCCTGTTGTTCATACAGGGGTGGGGCATTAAGCCAGATAGGGACTCTCTCATAACTAATGCAACAATGACCCTCTGCTGGCTGGTTGATGCCACCTGCACAGAAAAGAGTGCGGATCAGGGTGTGTCTCTCTGTACACAGTGCTGATCCGCAGCTGACATTGCCTAATTTAGGTGACAAAATGCATATGGCTGCTGCCCACGTGTCAGAGAGGGCGTGGGTTAGCTTTGTTCTCCTCAAATCACAGCCGAGGTCGGCATTAGTGGAGAGGAAGCATGACGCAATCGGACAATTGGATGCACTAAAAGTCGGGAGAAAAAGCATTAAAAAAATAAATAAAATAAAATAAAATATATATATATACAGTATATATATATATATATATATATATATATATATATATATATATATATATATATATATATATTTTATATATATATATATATACTGTATATATATATATAAATATAGGCATTGCCATGCACATTTTGGGGGTGGTCCTAATGTTTTGACTGATCATTATATAAAGCAATGCTTTCTTAGGTTTCCCTCAGTATGAGGCTCTAGTTGACAGTCCAAACACATGTACTGGAAGAATGTTTCAGATATCCAGGATTAATAGAGCATACTGATGTGTTGTTCTCGAGGGAGTGGATTTTGTTGTGTTTTCATTGACCCTGTAACCTGAAGCATTGTAATTGGTCTCTAGATTATTTCTGTTTGTTGTCATGCTGTGTTCAACAAGCACGACTAATTAGGACGTGAAATGATTCCATTTTTATTCTGTTATTAAGGCACAAATTTGCAAACCAGGTCAGGTGACATTTAAACTAATAAATGAATGGTCATGTTAAACAAATATGCCAGGAACTGAGAAGGAATTTGATAGAATGCTAAATAATTAAAATAAATACAGCAACATTTTATCACTTGCCACTCAAGGGCCCAAAAGTGGCAACCTGGCAGTTGTGTGGCTTGAACCAGTGACCTTTCGATTACTAATCCAGTACCTTAACCACTAGGCTACAACAAGCACATTTTAACCTACAAAATGTAGAGAATTAACTAATAATCCAGCATAAATGTATAATATTTTTATATATTTACATGAATAAACGTCAAAGCAGCTGAATAATATTGAACAATTGCAGTGGTAACAGCCCAAAAAAATGGTAACACCCCAAAAGTGACATCTTGAACTCTCGAGTTAGAATCTCAGCTCTACAATTCCAAGAGTAGGAGTGCCAGAGGGGCTTCCTCATTACTAGTACTGTTACAGCCTTTGCTGATCTCGGCTGATCAATGAAAGCTGCACAATAACACAGGAGGTAAAGACCAGTGCGTGACTCTCCGTGCATGATACGGATCTCCATAAGCGGCCAGCTATTTCACACGTGTCTGAGGGGGCTTGTGATAATCACTGCTTTCCTCGGTCAGGAGTGGAGGTCTGCAGGAGTAGAAGAACCATAATACAATCAGGTGTTTGGATGCGACCAGACTGGGAGGAAAAAGTGGGAAAAAATACATTAATAGCAATAAAAATCATGTTTGTAGCATGTGTGTAGTTTGTACAGTGATCTAAATGGATTTTTCTGTGTAGAAATAATTACAATGAACGCTTGAATGCTTTGCCACTGATTATGCAACAAGGCTCATGAAGCTGCATTTACTTTCTGGTGCCCCGCGTGAGGAATAGCATCAACATCATTATCAACCACTTTGTTTTCCATAAAGCTACAACCCAACAACCTGGCATTTAAATATTTACAAGAAAAAAAAATGACTGTGTTCCTCGATCCACAAACAGCAGCTAAAGCTGTCACAGGTTCAGTAATAAATATATTAAGTCTATTAATCAGCGTACCTGATAAATCACACTAACCTTTTATTAAATAGAGCTGTTTAACGAGCCCAATAGAAAAAAATCCATGGTTTGATTAGATTGCGTGTAAAGACAGAGTTCAGCAATTAATTATCATTCCACAGCAGCTTCTCCACAACACACACAAACAAAAACACGGAGTATGATCAAATACCATCAAGGTCTACATGTGTGCTCTTTTATTTAAGCTGATCTCGGTGCGCTCATATCTAAGGATGAAACAGGTAGTAACAACTCCCATTAAAAAGCTAATTAAAATACAGACAGACTTCAAACAGACAGAAGCTTTGAAGTCTAGTCAGTCCGACTATAGTAAACAAGGAGAATTTTTAAACAGAGAGTTCAGGTACTATATAAAATGAACAATAATGAACATCATCAACATTCTGATGATTGATTTCAGGAGCTTCAGCCAAACACACTTCTAACAGGGCAATATGTATAATATTTAATATATAATATGTATAAACAGTTTGGGAAAGGCTCTTTCTGTTTCAGCATGACTGTGCCTGTGTGCACAATGTGAGATCCAAAAATGGTTTGAACAGGGCCCCGACCTCAACCCCATTTGAGCCTTTGGGATATAAGTGGAGAGTCTTACCTTAAAAATGCTTTTTGGACTGAAAGAGCACAAATTCCCACAGACATCATGGATGCAAACAGAGGGCAACATCATCCCAATGCTCATGGTAATGGTTTTGGGATAGGATGTCCAACAAGCTCATGATCAGGTGTCCAACTACTTTTAGGGCAGTGGTAGCTCAGCGGTTAAGGCACTGGACTAACAATCAGAAGATTTCCACTGTTGGGCCCTTGGGCAAGGCCCTTAACCCTCAATTGCTTGAACTGAATTCAGTCATATTTGTTTTGCTTAGGATAAAAGCATCTGCTAAATGCCATAAATGTGAATGTTTTAAAGTATACATGTATCTACTGTATTTATATATATTATGACCACCTTCTTAATATTGTGTTGGCACTCCTTTGCCCCACAAGCAACAAACTGTGATACACTGTGTATTCTGACACCTTTCTATTTACATTTATATTTTCGGCATTTAGCAGACACTTTTATCCAAAGTGACTTACAGTACTGTGCAGGTATACTGTCCAAGCAATTGAGGGTTAAGGGCCTTGCTTAAGGGTCCAGCAGTGGCAACCTGGCAGTGGTGAGGCTTGAACCGGCAACCTTCTGATTACTGGACCATTGCCTTAACCACTAGGCTGCAACTGCCCTTTCTATCAGAACCAGCATTAACTTCTTCAGCAATCTGAGCTACAGTAGCTCGACTGTTGGATTGGACCACACGGGCCAGCCTTCGCTCCCCACGTGCATCGGTGAGCCTTCCTTGGACCACTTTTGATAGATACTGACCACTACAGACCGGGAACACCCCACAAGAGCTGCAGTTTTGGAGATGCTCTGACCCAGTCGTCTAGCCATCACAATTTGGCCCTCGTCAAACTCGCTCAAATCCTCACGCTCGCCCATTTTTCCTGCTTCTAACATCAACTTTGAGGATAAAATGTTCACTTGCTGCATAATATATCCCCCCCACTAACAGGTGCCGTGATGCAGAGATGATCAGTGTTATTCACTTCACCTGTCAGTCTGTCCAATGGAAAAATATTTTATTCATTAACAAAATTAGTAATAATCAAGCAGAGATTTGTAAAAAAAAATCCACATATTAAAGTATTTATATATACTTTTAAAGATCACATCATTTCTGGTCATAATCTGAGTACCAATGCTGTTGATATTCTTCTGTATAAAAGCAGTCCTCACCAGCTCTGTGACTACAGTAATGTTACAGAACTGTGAAAGTTTTACACTAAAATATCATGATATGGAGTTATTAAAAAGCACAAACACACCAAACGTCCTTCTGTTCTTTAATTATTAACATCATGCAGTAAAACTAAAGAAAGAAAGACTCGATCAAATCCTGCGAAGCTGCTCTCTCTACTCTGGAACCAACATGAGATATTATTCCTGAAATTAATAATGCATATTTCTGTCAGAGTGGTAAAACCTGAAGCAACAAAGTCGTTCCTATAATTTCTTTTATTTTCAATGTTTAATTCATGTTCTGGTTATAAAAGCTCAGAGCAGTAAAAGAAAAATTATACCTTAATATAACACGATAAATAAAGCATGACGTTTAAATTCTAGCTGCTTGTTTTCAGACTGTTCTGCATTAAGGATTCAGTACGGTCAGAAATATGGACGTTATAAAACCACACCGGCGATAAAGTCCTGAAGAATCTGTGGGATCTACTCGACTTCTTTAACATTTCTAAATCTGATAAATTAAGCAGTTTGTTTACAGTCGCTGGTATTCAGCCTCAGTGGTCAGTAGATAAACCTGTTGTGTCGAGTTTGAAGGTTTTAAAGACGTTCTGAATGCAGGTCAGGATAATCTAGGTTGATTATTTTAGATGGATTTTTGGATGATGCTCATTATGGTTCTGGCTGGTCAGGTTGATTTGGTGGTCAAACTGACCTTGTTTAACAATTTTAGAGGTTTTTGGACAGAGGTCTGATTTAATTTTTTGAGTGTTTAAATGAGTGTTGGATGTTTGAGGGATGAGTTTAAATGAGGGATTTTGGATGCTAGACAGGCTGGTCAGGCTGATCTACTTCAATAGTTTTCTATACGATTGCTTCGTTATACTAGTTTCAGGGCAGGAACATAAAAGCCACGTTCAGCTAAAGTTCTGTTCCAGCTAGCAATAGATTTCTGCGTTTTTTTAGCCAGCTGAGCAAACGAAGACTTTTTGGTTGATTTTCTGGTGACCTTTGCTGAATTACTTCCACTTAAACAGAAACAAGAAGATGAAATGAAACGAAGGAAAGATTTTGCTGAACAAGACGTGCTTGTTTACTGAAGTGTTACTTTTAAATGATGAATTTCATTCCTGATTTATAACTCACACACTGTGTGAACAAAAGTATTGGGACGCCCCTTCTAGTTATTACATTCATGTGTTTCAGCCTTAACAGTCGCTAATAAATCAGGTCTAATAAATCAATTATATAAAGGAAATGATATGCTTCCAATATGATATGAGCAGCCTGCACTCTCTCTCTCTCTCACACACACACACAACTATACACACATACCTACACACACACACACACACACACCTATACACACACAGCCGCCTGCACACACTCACACACACACTGAGGAGCCTGCATACACACAGACACACACACACACACACACACACACACTGAGCACCCTGTACACACACACACACTGAGCAGTCTACACACACACACACACACTGAGAACTGTTAGTCAGATCCAGCGAGGGAACGTTCAGAACTCATTAGCATGAAAATCTCGTCTCTGTTTCCTCTTTAGATGAGACAGAAATAAATAAACACTTCAGATAAAGGAGCGATTAGCTTCAGACGATCCTCAACAGACATCAGGAGCTGCTTCATTCACCAATCATTCATAATCGTCTCATACGGCAGGCGCTAGTCACTCCGTGCCACTCACGTCACATTCAGACAGCTAATTGTTTCCATGCTAATTGTTTTTCTCCATCAGATGTGATGGTTCCTCTGGAGAAGGATCTAGATAAACAGTAACAGAGCTGCAATCATTCTCTAGAGCTCCAGCATCCAGCATCCAGTCTGATCTGCTCAGGTTCTGTGTAGCTGCAGGTTTATATCAGCAAGGCATAAGCACAAGCACACCTGATCCCACCTGTTTGATCAGTTAGTCCTCGCCCTAGATCACCTGATCAGGTGGGATCAGCTGAAGCTCTTGTGTAGGTGGTGTGAGAACCTGAGACCCTTTGCAGTCTGTTTCACAATTGCTTTGTCCTATTTAGGGTCATGGTGGGTACGATTCACTGGGTGAAAGGTAGGAAACACCCTGGACAGATCACCAGTCAATCACAGGGCAAACACACACACACACACACACACACACACACACTCATATCTAAAGGGCAATTTATTATCTCCAGTCAACCTGACTGAACGTCTTCGGACTGTGGACGGAAACCCATGCAGGCACTGGGAGAACATGCAAACTCCACACAGAAAAGACCAGAAACACTTCACCTGGGAATCAAACTCAGGACCTTCTTGCTGTGAGGCGACAGTGCTACCCTCAATTCAAGAAGTTGATCTGTGGAAACACTGGAAATATTTTGTTTTCTACTTTTGTCAATTAAATAAAGATTTAACAACTCTAAAAAATTAACATTTTACTGCATTTTACCAGTGTCCCAACTTTTCCTGAAATGGGGTCTCTAGTTACTGTAACAATATATATGTATATGTTGCAGAATCTATGTAATAGTTACACAAATTAGGCATAACATTATGACCACCACCTTGTTTCTACACTCACTGTCCATTTTATCAGCTCCACTTACCATATAGAAGCACTTTGTAGTTCTACAATTACTGACTGTAGTTCATCTGTTTCTCTACATACTATTTTAGCCTGCGTTCACCCTGTTCTTGAATGGTCAGGACCCCCTCAGGACCACCACAGAGCAGGTATTATTTAGGTGGTGGATCATTCTCAGCACTGCAGTGACACTGACATGGTGGTGG
Source organism: Trichomycterus rosablanca (assembly GCF_030014385.1). Lineage (NCBI taxonomy): Eukaryota > Metazoa > Chordata > Actinopteri > Siluriformes > Trichomycteridae > Trichomycterus > Trichomycterus rosablanca. The sequence goes on along the minus strand of NC_085999.1, from coordinate 36,510,856 downwards.
TGTGTTAGTGTGTGTTGTGCTGGTATGAGTGGATCAGACACAGCAGCGCTGCTGGAGTTTTTTAATACAGTGTCCACTCTATTAGACACTCCTACCTAGTTGGTCCACCTTGTAAATATAATGTCAGAGACGATTGCTCATCTATTGCTGCTGTTTGAGTCGGTCATCTTCTAGACCTTCATCAGTGGTCACAGGATGCTGCCCACGGGGCGCTGTTGGCTGGATATTTTTGGTTGTGGACTATTCTCAGTCCAGCAGTGACAGTAAGTTGTTTAAAAACTCCAGCAGCGCTGCTGTGTTTGATCCACTCATACCAGCACAACACACACTAACACACCTCCACCATGTCAGTGTCACTGCAGTGCTGAGAATGATCCACCACCTAAATAATACCTGCTCTGTGGTGGTCCTGACCATTGAGGAAAAGGGTGAACGCAGGCTAAAACAGTATGTAGAGAAACAGATGGACTACAGTCAGTAATTGTAGAACTACAAAGTGCTTCTATATGGTGGGTGGAGCTGATGAAATGGACAGTGAGTGTAGAAACAAGAAGGTGGTTTTAATGTTATGCCTGATGTATGTAACAGTTGCAGAACAGCATGGTGTTTCTTTAAATATGTCTGAGAAAGCTAACCTGCCTCGACTAGGCTGCTGCCAAATTGCCAATTATGCTAATATCGTCATTTAATATTGTCATGTAGGTGCCTCATCACACGCCCAAAGTAATAATTCTTGTAGTCCAGTAGCTCCTTTTCTGTTCTGGCCATCTTGTAAATTTACTCAGTGGTCATCATCTTCCTCCATGAAATTTTCATTTTCTTCACTGTCTGGGCTTCACATTTATATGTGGCTAGTTGTCAGACCAAGGCTTTCATCAATCACATCTTGGTGATGGTGCTAATTGACTTGGTCTCCATATCCTTGTCACTCTGACCATCACCACCACGCCCACTGCCATTCATGACTTCACTTCACCAGCACATTCTGCAGTATTTAAAACTCTACTTTCCAAATTTAAGAAGGAGTCCACGTGTTCCAATCTTCTACCTTCCACAATCATCTCCTGCACTTCTTCAGTGTTCGTCATGACTTTAATTTTCGCTGCATTTATCATCGTGTTATATTCTAGTTCCTGAGGTGTTGTAACTCCCTCGGTTAAACCGGATGGACGATAATAATCAGAGAATCCAGTTTTATTATCTCCGCCGCTTCTTCGCAGGGTTTCTGAACATCCCGTCCTTATTCTGTCCAGCAGTCGCTATCAGAATTACATTTGTTATCACTGCTGGAATGCAGACTTTCTATTGGAACAGGAAGTGTATTAGTACCAGAGCGGTGGATTCATACACAGCAGGAGTGAAAAAATGATTAAATGCGCTGCAGAAATCATCAGTCATTACAACAAGATCTCAGAGATGCTACTAAAAAATCCTGATTCTTAGTTCCTACGTGTGTTCATCAATACAGGATCAGCAAAAATGAATCTTCACACATATTTTTATATTCTGTTTTATAATCTTAAACTCGGCTGCAGCGGTCGTGTTCACGTATTTAGACACTGGGTGTGTTCCAAAACCTAGTGAGCTGCCTTGCTGTCTTACTGCCTACATATGCAGCTGCCTAAGTAGAGAGGATTCTAATAAGTCATGGATTTATAAGGCAGGTTATTCGAACACGCTACCATCAGTTTTTGCTAACTAATGCCAAGTTCACACTACATGACTTTCCAAGTCGTCAGGTCACTGTACAGTTCACACTACACGACTGGATCTCTTGTAATCGGGAGTCTTTCAAGTCGGTGTGGTTTTCATACTACACGGCTGATCGGTGATAGGTGGTCACACACTACACCATCTATCACCAACTGGAATCACAGGCGAGCTTCTCTGGTCTCCCAAACTACATTTAGTCACAAAAACAAACACGAGAAGTTTAATGATACCACGTCCAAAAATGCAGGTCAACAAGTAGCGAGCGATCAAAGTTTGTGCGCTGATGTGTAGCGTAAAAGAGAAAAATAAATGAATCCGAGTGGATTTGGCAACGCGACCAGCAGGGATTGTTTTGTTCTGTAGTGAGTTGGAGGTTAATAAATATTTTTTGTAATGCAGCGTGGGTATTATGGTTTGGCGTGGACGATAAGTTCACAAATATTGTAAAGCTTGTGTGTGTGCCGATGTGTTCTGATAGAACTATATTATCCCCCTCACCACACTCATTGCCAGTCGCAACCGACTGATCCATATATTGAACATGCTAGATATCTCTCCTCAGTCGTGCTCGGCGAGCCGCTCGGATCGAGCTGTTGAGTAGTTCACACATAGCGATTGAGAGCCGAGTTTAGATCGCCGAGCGAACGCCGAGTTGCTCCCGAGCTGCCACATCTAGCGGCGACCAGCTGGCGAGCGAAAATCAGGGCAAAAATCGTGTAATGTGAACTAGGCATAAGCTAACACAGTTAGCCTCATGTCATTCAAACCAATGGGATGGGGTGGCACAACTCGCTAGCATGTCAACTAACATCTCACTCCGTGTACCAAAAACAGTTAAATTCGCTGATCAGCACGAATTTGCAAATAAAAACACTTGTACAAGTTTATACAGATTAAAAATCAATAATAATTTATTTACATTTGAAAAGAACGTTCGTTTCTCCGCACCGTCCACCATGTTTTCTATTTTTTTTGTGAGAAAAGTTGTGCCGCACTGTATGCTGGGATTGCCTTCACCGCTAAGGCAGCATCGGATGCTCCCTCGTCCTTGAGTCGACGTTGACATTTTAAGATACCTTACTAGTGAGCGTTTTAAGCCATCTAGGATTTCGAACAGCCTCCTTCTCGGGAGTGTGTGTAGAATGACGTAAAATGCGTCTATGTAGAGAGCGCACTAGGTTTTCGAACACACCCCATGTGTGACAGTCAGTTCTTGACCTAAAGCTTAAGTGCTGTTGGATTATGCAGCAGGATGACGATCTGAAGCACACAAGCAGGTTCACCTCTGAAGGACTCAAGTCAAGGGCCTGAGTGAATCCGATTGAGATGCTGTGGTGAGACCATAAACAGGCAGTTCATGCTGGAAAACCCTCCAACGTAGCCAAATTAAAACAATTCTGTTTTGACTGTAACCGTTTGCAGCTTTTATGGGTGAAATTACTACTTACATGGGTGATATAGGTTTTAAATAAATCCCTACCTTCAACAAATAGAATTGTCTTTTAAAAGCTGCAGTTTTATCTTTCTTTGTGTCGTCTTTATCTCACGATGTACAACAACAGTGATCCTGGACTGTTGAGCAGCTGAAACGTTTTATCAAGCAACAATTGTAAAAACTCCACCTTCACACCTATAACAATCAAAGTCTTCAGTTCTCAAACCATTAGAGCACACTGTTTGTAAACATGCCCCTGTCCCAGCTTTTTTGATGCAACCATCAAAATTTAGAATAATGTATACACTGATCAGCCATAACATTAAAACCACCTCCTTGTTTCTACACTCACTGTACATTTAATCAGCTCCACTTACCATATAGAAGCACTTTGTAGCTCTACAATTACTGACTGTAGTCCATCTATTTCTCTGCATGCTTTGTTAGCCCCCTTTCATGCTGTTCTTCAATGGTCAGGACCCCCACAGAGCAAGTATTATTTTGGTGGTGGATCATTCTCAGCACTGCAGTGACACTGACATGGTGGTGGTGTGTTAGTGTGTGTTGTGCTGGTATGAGTGGATCAGACACAGCAGCGCTGCTGGAGTTTTTAAATACCGTGTCCACTCACTGTCCACTCTATTAGACACTCCTACCTAGTTGGTCCTCCTTGTAGATGTAAAGTCAGAGACGATCACTCATCTATTGCTGCTGTTTGAGTCGGTCATCTTCTAGACCTTCATCAGTGGTCACAGGACGCTGCCCATGGGGCACTGTTGGCTGGATATTTTTGGTTGGTGGACTATTCTCAGTCCAGCATTGACAGTGAGGTGTTTAAAAACTCCAGCAGCGCTGCTGTGTCTTATCCACTCATACCATAAGATGAGTTGAAAAAACTAAAACATCAAAATCTGTAAGCTTGGATCCTGCAGCACCTCTGGACGGACTTCACTGCACCCAGTTCGAGAACCGAAACTCCACATTTTTCTCAGTTCAGTGACGTACTGGGTGAGATTAAAGGTAAAAGCAGTGAGTGGAATCAGATTGTGCTTCATCTGACAGATCGTTCATCATCATACGATACAGCCGAGCTGCTTCCTCCTCTTCCTCTATGCGGTTCTACTGCACTCGTCTTCAACCAACAAACCAAATATCTGAGAAAAACACTCATACAAACAGACTCGGAGAGAAATACACACTCTATACACAAATATTTTATCATTATAAACTTATAAACTGTAGGAGGATCAGAATTTTAATAGTATTAAATTTTTTATTTGCATTTTTTCCTAATTTTCCTCCCAATCTAGTCGTATCCAATTACCTAGCCGTGACTAACACACGTGTGCAGTAGCCGACTGCATCCTTTTACCTGCAAGAGGTGAGTTCATATGCAGATCAGTTTTGTGTTTGAGAGACACACCCTGACCACATTATCCCCCGTCTCTGTGCAGGCCAGCAGAGGTCATAATTGCATCAGTTATGAGAACCCCCCTTGAACAACAAGCCAATCATTGTTCGTGTAGGTGCCCAGCCTGCTGGTAGCAGAGCTGAGATTCGAACAGACGAGCTTGAGATGTCAGCTCCAGTGTGCTAGCGTGTGCCACCTGAGTGCCCACATTTTTATACTTTTGGTACGCAATACTGTGAGGCTCTGGCAGCTAAAAAGAAGTGGTCACAAACTACATGTGTCTGAGTTGGTGCTTGATAGTCATGGTAGTTGGCACTCCTCGGTGTGGTTAAGGGGCTGCTGATTGTACGTTGTGAGTTAATGTGTGTGTGTGTGTGTGTGTGTGTGATCTACAGAAGATCTACAGACATCTACAGATGTATATCTGCACTGGACACAGTGTTTCTGAGCAGCTCCTCAACCCTGACCAACCAGGATGATGAGTAAAAGTTTATCAATAAATAAATGAACCAAGAAATCAAGCCCCAAAGTATCTCTGATTTTGTCAAGGCTTAAAGAAGTCTCAAATGTATATAGGAAAGAACCTTCCCTAAAATGTTGGTGAGATTTTTACAGTTGAGGATTTTTACATTAATATTCAGCACAGCTGTGAATAAACAATAGTTATTAAACATTGCAGTAACGAGGTGCATTTACTTTAGCATTAATACATTTAATTTCACGCCGTTTTGACTCTGACTTAATTAAAACACGAATGTTAATGTGCACATTTCTGATTCACCTCCTCGCTCACCTGCACTCAGCACACGGCTGATAGAAACGTGTCGAACCTGAAGCGTTAACTCAGGCTCCAAAACAAAACGTTTTTATCAAAGTCCAAATCAGAAAAAAAAATATCAAGAAAATACTTGCAAATGCAAATTAAATAAAAATGCAGAGTTTCTTACATTTACTTTGACTTTTATTTGACGGTTTGAACCTGAGATATTTCATGTTTTGTCTCAACTTCATTTCATTTGTTAATATACTAACATTCCTGCATTTCAGGCCTGCAACACATTCCAAAAAAAGTTGGGACGGGGGCAATTTAGTGCTGGTAATGAGGTGAAAAAAACGAAATAATGATATGATTATTATGTCCATGCATTTTTTAACAAGACAATGCAAAACCACCTGCTGCACACATCACAAAGGCATGGCTGAGGTAGAAGAGGGTACGGGTACTGGACTGGCCTGCCTGCAGTCCTGACCTGTCCCCAATCGAGAATGTGTGGAGAATGTTGAAATGAAAATTGTGACAATGTTGTACATCTTAAGACGTGTTTGCAGGAAGAATGAGACAAAATAAAAGCTGAAACACTAAATCACTTGGTCTCCTCGGTGCCAAAACATTTTTTAAGTGGTGAAAAGGAACGGCAACATTACAAAGTGGTAAATGATTTACTGTCCCAACTTTTTTGGAATGTGTTGCAGGCCTAAAAATCAGGAATGGATGTTTATTAATAAATGAAATGAAGTTGAGCAGATAAAACATGAAATATCTCAGCTTCATCCTGTCTGACATCAAATAAAAATGTCAAAGTAAATGTAAGAAACTCTGTGTTTTTATTATTATTTGCATTTTCCATGCTGTTCCAACTTATTCTGATTTGGGGTTGTATTTATAATATATTATATAAGAGGGGTTTAGAGGGCATTGATCTCAACCCAGCTGAACATCTTTGGGATGAACAGGAATGTCAACCGTGAGCCAGGCCTTCTCATCCAACATCAGAACATGACTTGTTCTTAAAGACACACTCCTAAATTTTTGGAGCTTTTGAGAATGAATGTTAAAAAATCATGTGATCGGGTGTCCACATATTTTTGGTCTATACAGGATGTGATCCTGACAAGTGTAAACGTTTGACCTAACATGTACATGCATATACTGGTCTGACAGCATGAGATTCAAGACTGACAGCTTATGTGTGTGTGTGTGTGTGTGTGTGTGTGTGTGTGTGTGTGTGTGTGTTTGAGTGTGTGTGTGTGTGTGTGTGTGATGTATTTAGAAGACCTTGTGCCAGTGTCACGAGCTGAGAGTCCGGTATTGAATCTTCCTGCCATTAATTACACAATTACACTTCACTTTCACTCAGGCTGACACACTGTAGATGTGATCATTCACTCACTCACATTTACTCACACATTCACTCACTCACTCACTCACACACTCACACATTCACTCACTCACATTTAATCACACATTCACTCACTCACTCACTCACTCACACACTCACTCACTCACATTTAATCACACATTCACTCACTCACTCACACACTCACACATTCACTCACTCACATTTAATCACACATTCACTCACTCACTCACACACTCACACATTCACTCACTCACATTTAATCACACATTCACTCACTCACATTTAATCACTCACTCACTCACATTTACTCACACATTCACTCACTCACTCACACACTCACACATTCACTCACTCACATTTAATCACACATTCACTCACTCACATTTAATCACTCACTCACTCACATTTACTCACACATTCACTCACTCACTCACTCACACATTCACTCACTCACTCACACACTCACACATTCACTCACTCACATTTAATCACACATTCACTCACTCACATTTAATCACTCACTCACTCACATTTACTCACACATTCACTCACTCACTCACACATTCACTCACACACACACATTCACTCACTCACATTTACTCACACATTCACTCACTCACATTTAATCACTCACTCACTCACATTTACTCACACATTCACTCACTCACTCACTCACACATTCACTCACTCACTCACACATTCACTCACTCACATTTAATCTCTCACTCACTCACTCACATTTACTCACACATTCACTCACTCACATTTAATCACTCACTCACATTTAATCTCTCACTCACTCACTCACTCACATTTACTCACTCACTCACTCACTCACTCACACATTCACTCACTCACACATTCACTCACTCACATTTAATCACTCACTCACTCACATTTACTCACACATTCATTCACTCACTCACTCACACATTCACTCACTCACTCACTCACATTTACTCACACATTCACTTACTCACTCACACACTCACTCACACATTCACTCACTCACATTAAACACTCACTCACATTTACTCACACATTCATTCACTCACTCACTCACACATTCACTCACTCACTCACTCACATTTACTCACACATTCACTTACTCACTCACACACTCACTCACACATTCACTCACTCACATTAAACACTCACTCACATTTACTCACGCATTCACTCACTCACTCACTCACACATTCACTCACTCACATTTAATCTCTCACTCACTCACTCACATTTACTCACACATTCACTCACTCACATTTAATCACTCACTCACATTTAATCTCTCACTCACTCACTCACTCACATTTACTCACTCACTCACTCACTCACACATTCACTCACTCACACATTCACTCACTCACTTTTAATCACTCACTCACTCACATTTACTCACACATTCATTCACTCACTCACTCACACATTCACTCACTCACTCACTCACATTTACTCACACATTCACTTACTCACTCACACACTCACTCACACATTCACTCACTCACATTAAACACTCACTCACATTTACTCACGCATTCACTCACTCACTCACTCACACATTCACTCACTCACATTTAATCACTCACTCACTCACATTTACTCACACATTCACTTACTCACTCACACACTCACTCACACATTCACTCACTCACATTAAACACTCACTCACATTTACTCACGCATTCACTTACTCACTCACATTTATTCAGACACTTCACCATGACCTTGTTTGACATCCCACTTCCATAAGATTTTGAAGTGTGTCTATGGATATTTGTGCCCATTCTTAATTCCTCACTGCTGGAACATACGATAGCAACTGGTGCAGCTGAGACACCTGATCTTAATAATCTGAGGGATGTCCACATACTTTTGGTTGTATAGTGCACATGTTGATTATAATCAGTCTAACAGACTCACCTGTACAGCTCTGATTGTAACTGTGATTAAATTGATTTATTATTATTCAGAACCTGGTGAATAAATGTGTGAACTGCAGGTTCTTTATCATAAGCTGCAGATGTGAGTTGGAACCTGAACATGCTGATCTCTCTCCCCCTGCCCCACTCACACAGGTCTGAGCAGTGAGCTTTCACTCAGTGTTGGTGTGGCTCAGCAGAACTAACGTTCCGGTTATGAATGAAGTGACTCTGACATGATGAGCAGAGCGACTCCACATTTTTAATGCTAATGAGTTGGGAAATGACTTCTTTTATACGACGCGTTAGAATAATTACCAAATAATTTCATTCACACGCTGAATTTAAACATATCGGAGATAAGGTTCCAACCTGGACCTCTTATAATCATTCATCTCTAATTATTCTCCCAGTGTGTGAAAATATAAATTGTAAAATATAATAAAATACCTCATTTATACATTTAAAATCCTCATCTGAGCGTGTTAATGAGAAAAGTTTACCAATCTTCCTCACTTTCTCTGACCTTCTGACTTCCTCTCATCTTAAAGATGTCAATGTAATAATAGTGGTTAAGGTACTGGATTAGTAATCAGAAGGTTGCTGGTTCAAGCCCCATCCACTGGCAGGTTGCTGCTGTTGGGCCCTTAACCCTCAATTGCTCAGACTGTACACCGATCAGGCATAACACCAGGCAAACCACCTCCTTGTTTCTACACTCACTATCCATTTTATCAGCTCCACTTACCATATAGAAGCACTTTGTAGTTCTACAATTACTGACTGTAGTCCATCTGTTTCTCTACATGCTTTTTAAACCTGCTTTCACCCTGTTCTTCAATAGTCAGGACCCCCACAGGACCACCACAGAGCAGGTGTTATTTAGGTGGTGGATCATTCTCAGTACTGCAGTGACACTGACATGGTGGTGGTGTGTTAGTGTGTGTTGTGCTGGTATGAGTGGATCAGACACAGCAGCGCTGCTGGAGTTTTTAAATACCGTGTCCACTCACTGTCCACTCTATTAGACACTCCTACCTAGTCGGTCCTCCTTGTAGATGTAAAGTCAGAGACGATCGCTCATCTATTGCTGCTGTTTGAGTCGGTCATCTTCAAGACCTTCATCAGTGGTCACAGGACGCTGCCCAGGGGGCGCTGTTGGCTGGATATTTTTGGTTGGTGGACTATTCTCAGTCCAGCGGTGACAGTAGCCCCTCTTACTGCTTTTAAAACATCACTTTCTCAGACCTTCCGACTTCCTCCCGTCCCAAAAATTTCAATGTAATAATGTAATGTATTATACTATTAAAATATTATTAAAATAAACAACAAAGTCATGATCAGGTGTCCAAATACTTTTGGCAATATAGTCTAATCTTTAAAATAAAACACACTTGAGCTTGTCTTGTTGTTTTATACCGGCTGCTTTATTCTGGTTCAGGTCGTGAGAATATTACTGAAGACTTCAGACCTCAGAAGGTCTCGGAGGAGAACATCAGGTGATCATCTGACCTTCTGCTCGTCCACATCTGCTTCGCACTGCTGCAAAGCCAAAGAGAATTGCATTGTGGGTAAATCACACCTGCTCTTCTCTTCACTTATTCTGGCAGCTCTGTCCTTACACATGACCTTGTGTATGTGGATTCAATGTGTTTTAAACCGAGTATCAAAAAAGTTTAGACAGTATTAGGTAAATCCTTTTGACTCATATGCTTATTCTAAATGTGATAGCTGCAACACATTCCAAAAGAGTTGGGACAGGGGCATGTTTACCACAGTGTTACACTATTTTCCCCTGTTCCAGTGTTCTGTAATGGTTTGGGAACTGATGACACCAGTTGTTGTGGATGTGAAACTGGAATCTTCCATTCTCGCTTGATAAAACACTTTATATGTCATAAATGTATCTTCATACACACTGCACATTCTCAGTGGGAGACAGGTCTGGACTGCAGGCAAGCCAGTCTAGCACCCACACTCTCTTACTGCTTTTTAATAAAGTTAATGCTTCATTGTACATAAAAACTTACTAACACACTGTAACGAATGGGCTAAACCTTAAACCAATGCTAAGGCTAAACATGATCTTAGACATGAACAAGACTAAAACTAAGCATGAACAAACAAACATGAGCAAGAACATTAAACCATGCATGAGCATGACAAACCAACATAACATGCTCTTGGAACCGAAAGCATGACAAAGTCAAAGCCAACATAGTCTCTGCTGAAGGATCCACAGCTGCTCCCTTACATGCCCTGAGCTGTGGATCATTAGCATCATTGACCAATCAGAATGAGGAGGTGTAGGCTTGCACAGGCTAACATAAACCAAAACCTTCTCAACCATGTGCTCCCAGAGACCGGGGCGTGGCACCCACAGAAGCTCTGGAAGCACAGAGAGGCTGCATTTCTGACATACACCCCTTTTTTAAAAATTCAGGTTGTGTAACAGGAGAAAAGAGGGGAGAAAATACACCCGTCTGTACAGTTTCTGCACCATGAGTATTGTACAATTCCTAAAAAGCAAAAATCCTGTCTGACTTGAGTCTGCGCTCAGGTGGCGCAGCAGTAAATTATGTTAAACCACTACTGCTGAGACCTGGGTTCCATATTTAGGGGTACTATCGGCCAGCTGGGCGTCTACACAGACATGATCGGCTGTCTATGAGGGGAGAGAATGGCTGATGATAAATTGACAACCTGTCCAGGATAAATAGGATGATAAAAATGAACATATTACATAAGTATTATTATAGCAGTGGTAGTTCAGTGGTTAAGGTAGTGGACCAGTAATCAGAAGGTTGCTGCTTCAAGCCCCACCGACACCCAACAGGTTGGGCCCCTGAAGCAAGCTCTCTTACCCCCTAATTACTCAAATTGTATTCAGTCATAATTGTAAGTCGCTTTGGATATGTGTCTGCTAAATGCAGCAAATGTAAATGAATAGGGTTGCCAGATGTCAGCTGTAATGAAATGTGATGGGATGCCAGATTGTTCACATTAAATGAATGCTAAAATCCCCTAATTTGTTGTGCATTCTCTTCACCTTTCTCTTGTGTTCCTTTAGTGATTAACCCTCTATTTTCTCTCTCCTGTCTCTACAGTCAGTATTTTTGTGTTCCTGCAGTTCTGATGTTGAAATCATACACGTCCATTCTGACCGATCCCTGCAGGATTTGCAGTGGATGCTGGACCCGAACAGGAACCCGTTTCCATGGCGGCACTACCGATGCCAGTCAGACTGGTAATTGAGAGTCAGCACCATTAGCCTCCATCATGTTGAATTATGGGTAAAATTATCCATAGTGTTGTGTCATTACAGGAGTTAAAACCGAGCAACATCAAATACAGCACATGTACAGCACTGGTCAAAAGTTTACATACACATGTAATGGGGGATTTTATGGCAGTTTTGGGATTTTAATCACTGATCCATCTTCCTGGGGTGATGGGTGGTGTCTAATCGTCTTGATCTGCAGACAAGATTAGGCTGACATTAACATGCTATAACACGACTCATTAAACACTATTAGTAATTAAATCCCCCTCTAAACCCCTAAATATGAACAGGAACAGCACACAAGAATTCACAAGCTCTCAGACCAATGACAAGGAAGCGAAAAGAGAAGCCAGCACTCAAAAAAAGATGCAGGACGATTTAAAAGCAGCAGGAACAACAGTTTGTTTTATTATTTAATAATAATAATAATAATAATAATAATAATAATAATGCCCTAATAAGCTATTATTATCCGAATCCATTAAAAAGTGTTCACTACTTCTCTTTAAAAGCTAGCACACCAGAGCTGACATTTCGAATTCTCTGCCATCTACATGCACAACGATTGGCTTGGGAATCCTGATAGGGACCTCCTCATAACTGATGCAATTACAACCTCTGCTGGCTGATTGATGGTGCTGGAGAGTCGAGGAATATTGTGTTGATCAGGGTGTGGCTCTCCATACACAAAGCTGATCCGCAGAGGAACTCGCCTCGTGCAGGTGAAATGATGCACGTGTCTGAGGAGGCGTGTGTTAGTTCGGCATCAGTAGAGAGGAAGCGTAATGCAATCAAGTATGTGCTGAAGTCAGGAGAAAATTCATTAACAATGCATGTTGTGTAAGTAAAATGTATAGTGATAGGTTGGTGTGTAAGTAAAATGTATAGTGATAGGTTGGTGTGTAAGTAAAATGTATGATGATAGGTTGGTGTGTAAGTATAAAGTATGGTGATAGGTTGATGTGTAAGTGTAATGTATGGTGATAGGTTGGTGTGTAAGTATAATGTATGGTGATAGGTTGATGTGTAAGTGTAATGTATAGTGATAGGTTGGTGTAAGTATAAAGTACGGTGATAGGTTGGTGTGTAAGTAAAAGCATGGTAATAGGTTGGTGTGTAAGTATAAAGTACGGTGATAGGTTGGTGTAAGTATAAAGTACGGTGATAGGTTGGTGTGTAAGTAAAAGTATGGTGATAGGTTGGTGTGTAAGTATAATGTATGGTGATAGGTTGGTGTAAGTATAAAGTATGGTGATAGGTTGGTGTGTAGGTATAATGTATGGTGATAGGTTGGTGTGTAAATGTAATGTATAGTGATAGGTTGGTGTGTAGGTATGAAGTATGGTGATAGGTTGGTGTGTAGGTATAAAGTATGGTGATAGGTTTGGTGTGTAAGTAAAATGTATGGTGATAGGTTGGTGTGAAGGTAAGAAGTATGGGTTGGTGTGTCTGTGCTCTTGAAAGGTTTCTTCTTTTCTCTGCTGTATGGAAGCTGATTGGTTCGTGTAGAGATTCAGCTTTAAATCAGAGCTCTATTCACGTCCTGAAATGTTCCAGATTCGGTGTGATAGTGATCTCAGCTCAGCATGAAGACATTTACTGCTGCTTCAGATACACAACTGGAATAAATCACACCCATAATGGAATTTAACACTTCGGGTCTGCGAGGGAGTGTCGTGGGTTTGGAAAAAATGTTTGTTTTTTATGCATATTCAAGATTTAAGATACTCATTAGTGGTGTCACCAGTGTGTTGTTGTTTTTTTGTGATTAATGCCACATTTCTGAAAGGTTTTTAAAGTTTATTTATTTGTTTATTTTTATATTTTTTCAGGGTATGGCAATGCAATACAGTTGTAAAATCTGCTGAGCGTTTCATAGTAAATACACACCGAGCAGGCATAATATTATGACCACTGACAGCTGAAGTGAATAACACTTATTATCTCTTCATCACGGCACCTGTTAGTGGGGGGGATATATTAGGTAAGTGAACATTTTATCCCCCAAAGTTGATGTTAGAAGCAGGAAAAATGGACGAGCATGAGGATCTGAGCGAGTTTAACAAGGGCCAAATTGTGATGGCTAGACGACTGGGTCAGAGCATCTCCAAAGCTGCAGCTCTTGTGGGGTGTGTCCCGGTCTGCAGTGGTCAGTATCTATCAAAAGTGATCCAAGGAAGGAACAGTGGTAAACCGGCGACAGGGTCATGGGCGGCCAAGGCTCATTGATGCACGTAGGGAGCGAAGGCTGGTCCGTGTGTTCCGATCCAACAGACGAGCTACTGTAGCTCAAACTGCTGAAGAAGTTAATGCTGGTTCTGATAGAAAGGTGTCAGAATACACAGAGCATCACAGTTGCAGGGCTGTTTTGGCAGCAAAAGGGGACCAACACAATATTAGGAAGGTGGTCATAATGTATTCTTGTTAGGACTAATTGTAATCTGTGTGAATAATGGTTTAAATATTGCAGATGTTTACTGAGAGGACAGTAATTAGAATCACTCGTGTTCTTCAGGTAATTGATCCATCAGACAGCTGCTGCCACTGATATTTAATACGGTCCTGAGAACTAAACGCTGTAATCAGATACAGTGATGTACTGAACCCGGTGATGTCAGGCTGTAATTCATGGCTCCTGTATTACTTTCCTTATTTTCTGCCATCAGTTTGAGCGGATTTATAAATCACAGGTTTTATCTCTAGCTGGGACGAATGGTGTTTTAATGCTGACAGGAAGTTGCGGTGATTACATTTCGGACTGAAGTGCACTCTGGGAATTGATAATGAAGTATTGGTCACGTTGATGATGCACATTAGAGGAACGTTCATCTTCGTCTGAGTGCTGCAGTTCCTCCTCTGTCTAGAGATAAAGAGCTGAAGATTAACCAATCAGAGTCCACATATCCGACAAACACACAGCTGATAGCACAAAAGATAAAGAAATTTAATATAGATAGGATTACGTCAGAGACTGTGGGTGGATTTACAGCCCTTATTCAAACAATATACAATGCTATGAAAAAGTTATCGGCCCTTTTTAAATTAATTTCCCTTCTCCCTAATTTACTTTCTATCGGGATCAATAAAGTATCTATCTATCTATCTATCTATCTATCTATCTATCTATCTATCTATCTATCTATCTATCTATCTATCTATCTATCTATCTATCTATCTATCTATCTATCTATCTATCTATCTATCTATCTATCTATCTACCTACCTGTGACACGTGCAGTAGCTGGCCGCTTCTTTTCACCTGCATGAAGCGGGTTCAAATGGTGCTCAGTATGACATATGAAGAGTCATGCACTGATCCCCGTTATCCCCCGTCTCTGAGATTCAGAGATTTAAACTCGTTAGTTAGAGATTTCTGATCTGGTGTGCTAGCATGTTTTACTGTAAATGTCCCTTTCTTACTCCCAGTTTTTACACATTCAGTGGAGGCTAAAGGTGTGAGAGCACTAGTAAAGTAAGTAAGTCTCAAACAATTCCATGTTTTTCATTACAGATTATATAATCATCATAACAATTTGAGTGGAAATTACATTTGGGAATTTTTAGCATTTCCTGGTATTTTGGTGTGTTCTTCCTTTTGCTTTAACAACATCATACACCTGAGCTTGAAAAGACTCCAGAAGTTAATGATTCATGATAAGGATTTGATCTGGAGTCCATTCAAGCTCATGTGCATAATGTTGTTGATTTCATGGACAGTACCTCTGAGTTCCATCATTTCTGGAGGCCCATACTACCATTCCACCATTTCTGAAGTTTCTGAAACCCACTGGTTCACAATGTTTCTGAGAGACCTCTGGATCCCAAGGTCTCTTTAAAACCAAGATTCTAAAGGAAATTGCCTGCAACCTGATGTCACATTTACATTAAATTTTTAGATAGATAGAAAGATAGACAGACAGACGGACGGATGGACGGACAGACAGATAGATAGATATGTTATTGATCGACAGACAGACAGACAGATAGATAGTTAGATCGACAGACAGATAGATATTTTAGTGATCCATAGACAGACAGACAGACAGATAGATAGATACTTTATTGATCAACAGACAGACAGACAGATAGATAGTTAGATCGACAGACAGATAGATATTTTATTAATCCATAGACAGACAGACAGACAGATAGATAGATACCTTAGTGATCAACAGACAGACAGACAGATACACCGACAGATAGATACTGTAGTGCTTGATAGACAGAAAGACATATCGATAGATAGATAGATAGATAGATAGATAGATAGATAGATAGATAGATAGATAGATAGATAGATAGATAAATACTTAAGAGTTCGACAGACAGACAGACAGACAGACAGACAGATAGATAGATAGAAACTAGTAATCGATAGACAGACAGGCAGAAAGATAAATAGATAGACGTTAAGGAGGTTGGTGCGATTTTAGGTTTAAGGAAAGCTGAACACTGTGTGATGTTTTTAAAGAACTGTGTGATGATTGAGGGTTTGTGGATGAACTGGTATTGTTTGTCAGTGCAGTGTTTATGAAACCCTGATCGTGTCCATGTTTCTGTCAGTAGTCTGGATCGTTGCTTAGAAGAAACATCAAAGCTTTGCTGAGTTCGTGTAATCAGTATTCACCACACACACACGCGCGCACACACACACACACACACACACAAACTTGTAGCGGTGAGCAATCAGCTCTGAAATATGGAAAAGGTTTATGCTCTAGGTGAGGCCAGCCAGCGCATGAATCTTTCATTTTCTGTCAATATTGGGCCACAGCAAATGATGGAGGATGAATTAGAGTTTGGCTTCTGCAATTTCAGAACTGATCTACACTTTCAAGGCCTCCTTTTCTGTAAGAAATACCTGACCCAGCTAATGGAGGGTGTAATAATGACCTGATGAGTCACGTCAGATGGGACTGAAACCTTGGTGTATTGAAAATGGCTTGTTAGAAGGACAAAAAAAAACCCAACAAAACTTGTGTGATAAATAAGAAACGGTCTGACAGTGACATCGATCTGAAAACATACTTACAGAGTTTCACTAGTCGAGATCAATACAAATAACGCCTATAAACATTCTAAACACAAGTCCAGCCACACTCACAATGCTTCAAAACTCTTCCCTTGTTTAACACCAGAGAAGTTTCATAATAGGAACATTATTTAGACCAGGATTATCCGTTGTGGTGACCCCTAGTACAACACTGTAGTGGTAGTGTTATGTTGTGGGGATGATTTGCTGCATCAGGGCCTTGAAAACCTGCCTTTAATAAGGATTAAATTTCACTTTCTAGCAAAACATTCTTGAGGACAATGTGAGGTAATCTGTCCATGAGCTGAAGCTGAGGTGTTATTAGGTTCTGCAGCTGGACTGTGATGTAAGACACCCCTTTTAATTGTTAAATTGATGTGTTTCAGGCACAACAGTTGCTAGATATAATAATTCAGTTACTCACTCACTCACTTTCTTAACCGCTTATCCAATTAGGGTCACGGGGGGTGGTGCTGGAGCTTATCCCAGCTTTTCAATGGGCGCAAGGCACACAGTAACACCCTGGACGGGGCACCAGTCCATCGCAGGGCAGACACACATACAGTAGCCCATTCACCTATAGAGCAATTCAGTGTCTCCAATTAACCTGACTGCATGTTTTTGGACTGTGGGAGGAAACCGGAGCTCCCAGAGGAAACCCACACAGACACGGGGAGAAGATGCAAAGACTCAGCACAGAAAGGACCCGGACCGCCCTGCCTGGGGATCGAACCCAGGACCTTCTTGCTGTGAGCCACCTTGCCACCCTTAAATCAGTTATATAAAGGGAATTATATGCTTCTAACTTTTCAGCAACAGTTTAGGGAAGGTCCTTTTCTGTTCCAGGAAAAAACAGGCTCTGTAAAGACATTATGGACAGCTCAGGTTAAAGAAACTCCAGTGTCCTGCACAGAGCCCTGATCTCAGCGTCACTAAACTGCTTTGGAATGAGCTGGAGCATCAATTGATGCTTTCTTGACCAACATCAGTTCCCAGACATAAAAAGGCTCTTATCTTTAGATTGAATGGGCACAGATTCCCACAGACATACTTCAAAGTCTTGTGACAAGCCTTCTCAGAAGAGTGGCTGTTGTTATAGCTAAAAATCACACAGAGGTCACTCTATTTTCATACAGTCTGGATTTGAAATGGGATGTCCAACATACTTTTGGGCATATAGTGAAGCTAGTCAGGTCATTATGGAGATATCCGACTGGCTGATAGCACAGCTGTGGATTCGAACTCTACATCCCAACAGTATTGGCTGGCATCATTTACTACTGCGAGTAATACTATCTGAACACTGTATCAAACATCGACTACAGAATTATATTGAATTAAATAACAAGGATAAAAACAATGTAATGATGTTATGTGGAAGCCAGCAGAGATGAAGCACATCTGATGTTCGTACAAACGCTGCTGTCACTACAGACTCACGGCGTCTGATCCGGCTGTATTCTCTTCAGAGCGTGAGTTTCTTGTTTTTCTCACTTACGTGTCCCGTGGTGACTGGGCTCAGCGGGAGCTCGGTGGTTGACATTTACATTTCATGCTTATTGTGTTGACAGTGCAGGGAGAAATATTGCTGTTTGAAAGGAAACGCTTTCCTCTCAGTGCAGCCGCGTTCTGCATTTCTGGGAGATGATTACGGGCGGATGTACCGCATTGTTTTCACGCCATGATGCTTTTTTGACTTTCATGAACTTATTCTTGTATTTTTATAGAAAAACAAACTTGTAGATGCACACCGATGAGCCGAAACATTGGGAGCGCGCTGGCTGATACGCTGCCTAAACAGGTCTGACCTGCAGGGCGGATTCCACAAGACCTCCGAGGGGCCCTGAGGTACGAGCTTTGCTTATTCCAAATTGTGGAATTACAAGGTTAAACCAGGCGGTTCTCATCCTGCAGGTACTAAATGAGGGCAGTCATAGTTCCCTGGTGTGTAATTGTACCTGAAGAAGATTAGGAACCGAACATCTATCACATACCTGCTGTGACACCTGTCAGCCTAACCCGTTTACCGCTACTGTTTATAGCGTCACTGCTAACCTGATTATCGCTGGTGTTTATAGCATTACCCTTGACGTGACTTACACCCCAAAAATAATGACGGTTCAGTTAATGGAGATGAACGAATAAAGATGTGAAGATAATCACACCATTAAACTGTTACAGAGTGCAGTGATTACACAGCCTGATCAATCACTGATCAATAACGTACAAGGGACATGATCACTATTCACCTTACAGAGACTTCTTGGCATTTGAGAAAAGCACTGATGTCACTGATTTATATAAGCACAAAAGAGTTGAAGAAGTTTTTGCACTAGTATGGAATTATTTAATTATTTAATGATTTAATTTATCAACATTCATCCAAAACTGCTCAGTCCAGCACTTAGTGCTAAATTTCTGCTGAACGTCAACAATATGAATGCAGCTTTCCACCAGTTTAATATGGTTTACAGTCTGGATGTAAATTTTAAAGTTCACGATTCATTAACACAGAATGATTAAAGACCAAGAAACTCAAATATATTTGCCTAGTGTCAAGAAGTCAATAGAACCGCTGCCAGTGCCGTAACTAGGAGCTCATGGGCCCCAGTGCAAAAGAAAATGTCGCTTGATGTGCACTCACTGTATATTCTTGTATATCACTTATGATTACATGTATTCTGATATTGCATTGCATTGTTTTTTATTTATTTTAAATATTTTACTTAACGAAAATATTAATGTTGCATTTGCCACTTGCTACTGTAGAGGGTCGGCTCACCTAGCCGCTACGAGTGCTGCTCGTCCGGCGGGAATCTACGGGTCTTTTGCTGCGTGCGGTGGTGGAGGTGTGGGAACAAAGGCACACAACAAGGTAGCGTTCACAATAAGCGATACAACACTTTAGACTGCCTAGCTCCAGCACCCGAACTGCCATGCTGGGGCCATACGGCGAGTCTCATATACAAAACCAACTCACTGCAGAACGTCCGAACGCACATGTATAAACCGGGTGCTGCATTCTGATTGGCTGGGCTGAATGTCACTCACATATACCCCCCCTGGTATATGTGTAGAAACTGTAAGTAGAGTGCTTGTGAAGTAAAGCCAGTGTGCTATAAAATATATGGAAGATGTAGACATGTGAGGTTCAGGGTCTTGAGTTAAGTTCTAAGTATCTTATCTGCATCTAACTGGGTTTGCTTTATGTATATTTTACGAGTAAGTGGGTATGCTGGTAAACCATGGCACTAAAAGATGCCAATAGGTAGATTGGCTATTTTACAGCCATGTGTAGGACTGGTGTTTTATTCAATGTGTATTTCTAGTGTTCTCAAGACTCCGGCCTCACTGTGACACCTACCAGCATAATTTGCATATTTTTTATAAGAAATAAATATATTTTATTGGTTTCAAAACTATGTATTGTGTTCCAGAGTCTTCAAACAGATGCAGAAACCTTATCCACGAGCGTGGAATGCCTAAGAGCAACTTATTGGAAGATTATAGGGCTAGTGAGGTGGAATAGAAGCAGAGAAGGTCAGGGGTATAGCTCAGAGCAAAGCCATGCAAAGCTTTAAAAACAAGTAATAAAACTTTAAACTCAGCTCAGTGTTTTACTGGTAACCAGTGCAGTGATGCAGGTACTGGGGCAACGCGCTCCCTTTTCTTGGTACCAGTCAGGAGCATTGAACTAGTATTTCGAACTAGATGTAGATGGGATGAGCTTGACTGATGGATTCCTAAGTACAGAAAATGCAATAATTAATACGAGAGGAAGTAAGAGCGTGTTTTCAGGTCCTTACATGACAGAATGTTTTTAGGTTTTGATTTCTTTGCTTTCTTTTGTTAGAAACCAGCTCACATCAGTGTTTATCAACTCAAACTTCTGAGAATAATCAAAGAAAACTCCAAGATACACGTGTAATGGGACAGGTCACACCTCGCTACTTAAGCGCAATTGAAAGCCCCACACATGCAACAATGACAATTGGTCTGTCTGAAAACCTAGTAATCTCTCTACATAGACACATTTTACACTGCTGAGAAGAGGGCGTGTCTAAATTCTTAGATTCCTTAAAATGCTCCTACTGAGGCGCCTTAATTCGAACCGATAATCTGACTGAATAACGAGGGAGCGCCCGATGCTTCCTCAGCGCCGAAGGCAATCCCAGCATTCAGTGCTTATGGTCAGGTGTCCCAATACTTTTGTCCATATAGAGTGTGTGAACAGAGCTTGTGTGCATCTTAAACATTTTTGAGTGTGGGAATTTGTGCCCATTAAGTAGAAAGAGCATATAACAGACCAAGCACTGATGTTGAACAAAAAAAGCCTGGCTCACAATCAGAGTTCCAGTTCATCCCAAGAGCGTTCAACTGGGTTTACACCAAATTTGCCAGACAGTGTGGAGCAACCAAGTTCTTTTCGAATGTAAATAAATTCTCATGGACTTTTAATTTGTATAAAGGTGCAAACGTGTCGTTTATTAGCAAATTCAGGCTCGTCAGGGACAGTTTAACCGTTTCGGTACACGGAGGGAGACGTTAGCTGGCGTGCTAGCGGGTTGTGCCGCCTCAGCTCATTGGTTTGAATGGTATGAGGCTAACTGTGTTAGCTTAGTAAGCAAAACTGAGGTGACATAATCGGTGTAATCTCTAAGTAGTGCGTCTAAATAATCTGCCTTATAAATCGACATCTTATTAGAATCCTTTCTACTGAGGCAGCTGCCCAGGTAGGCAGTACAATGACAGCAAGGCAGCTCAATAAAATCCATAAAACCCATAAAATCCATGTGCAAATGTTTAATCAAGGTAGATTTTTAGGGGCCCCAGTCTCATAAAGAAGTAGAGATGACTCTGCCCTTTCCTGTTTATGGTATTTGTGTTATCTGACCAGTCCAGTTTATTGTTCATCCGCAGCCCCAGGTATTTGTAAGTCCTGACCACCTCCACACCAGCCCTATCAATACAGATTGGGGTACAAAATCTAAAAAGAATAAATTGTTCTTTCTCCCTCCACTGCGGAGAAGCTATAAGAAAAGAAAAATACAATTTTATTGTGGATTTAAATGTGTCCGAGGCATTCGGCACGCTCAGAGGGGGGGCGCAGGTACAGGTACACGGGGGGTCTCTGACATTTATGCTATTTCTGAGTGAACTATGTGTGTGTCGCAGTCCGTAAAACATTTCTGCCTCTTTCTTTAGTCTTTCAGCAGCGTCCAGCCAGGAGTGAGATTATAAACATGGAGCAGCATTACTGAGCTTTACTGAAGACATTTACAACGAGCTTGTTGGACAAGCGGTTTCAAAACCACTGGCATGAACATGAAGTTCTTCAGCCTGCAGTTATAAAAGCCTTCACGCTCTGGAAAAAAGCTTTTCAAGGTATTTCATTTGGAGTGTGTCTGTGCCAATCTGTGCCCAATCATGCTGGGAAAACTGTGGGTAGCACTGGCCTGTCTAGGAGCTCAACAGACACAGTTGTCTGTGTCTGAGGGAGGGACTGCTGGGTAGGGTGGTACCCAGAGACCACTGTGTAATCAGGCAGAGGTCATCAGAGTGCACAAGGGAAATGGAGCATATCCAAATTAATACAATGCATAAAGGGAAAAACCCCATTGCCCTATGTAAATAACCTCATTGATTAAACCCAGTACATTATTAGCATTTATTCACATGACGTCCCGTAAACCCAGCGGACCATCACGGCCCTTTTTCAGCCTCCGCAGAGCCCGCTGACATTCCAGATGCTAATGGATGTCGTCCTTTGACTCTTTAAAATATATGCAGCAGTAGAAGACATGAGTAACATGGGTATCATGCTCTCCTACAGTAAATGGCACAAGCTAGGAACACTAACATTAGCATAATTGGCTGCTAGAGATTCAGGAGAGGTGCTGGACTCGACCCTTGCTTGGTCATGCTGATGGTCAGACTTTATTACACGCCCTCTGCTCAGGTCTCTGGAGCGCTCAGGTGAAGACGTGACATCCTGAGCTGAAGGAGACCAGAGCTCAGGAGGTACAAAATAACAGGCACCAGATGTTCACTATGTGGTCAAAAGTATGTGGACACCCCTCCTAATGATTGAATTGACTTGTTTCTGCCACATTCATTGTTAACAGATATAAACAGTATAAACTAAACACTTTTGGGATGAATTGAAATTGGTTTTCAAGCCAGGACATCTCCAATATCAGTGTCTGACCTCACTGAATCTATTGACCAATCTGTCTGTCTGTCTATCTATCTATCTATCTATCTATCTATCTATCTATCTATCTATCTATCTATCTATCTATCTATCTATCCATCCATCCATCCATCCATCCATCCATCCATCCATCCATCCATCCATCCATCCATCCATCCATCCATCCATCTATCTATCTATCTATCTATCTGTCTATCTATCTATCTATCTTTCGATATGTCTGTCTGTCTATCTATCTCACTGTCTATTTGTCTGTCTGTCTGTCTATCTATCTGCCTGTCTTTCTGTCTGTCTATCTATCTATCGATCTGTCTGTCTGTCTATCTATCTATCTATCTATCTATCTATCTATCTATCTATCTATCTATCTATCTATCTATCTATCTATCTATCTATCTATCTATCTATCTATCTATCTATCTATCTATCTATCTATCTATCTATCTATCTATCTACGAGGGACCGTAATCTATCATGCTCATGGTCAGGTGTCCCAATACTTGTATCCATATAGAGTGTGTGAACATCTGACCATGAGCTTGTTTGCATCTTAAACATTTTTGAGTGTGCAGGCGCCATCAATTAGCCAGCAGAGGCCGTAATTGCATTAGTTATGAGAGAGAGACCCCATCCGGCTTAATCCCACCCCTATCTGAACAACAGGCCAATCGTTGTGTTCGAGATCCCAGCTCTGGTGTTCCAGCGTGTGTTTTTACCGCTGCGCCACCTGAGTGGCCCCAATAAACCCCTTTTCTGATTTCTTTTTCTGACTGAGTTTCTTGGCATTGTTTCCCTGTTTTATTATCCCACATGAAGCCACACAAGAATCCAACATCCTGTCTGGGTTCGGCATTATCAGCATCTCTCTCACTGTCTGATGTTTCTTCCTAAAAAGCCAAAGCAAGGCAAGTTTATTTGTATAGCACCTTTCATACACAGTGGCAATTCAAAGTGCTTTACATAGGGAAAAAGCAGTAAAACATTCCTGAGATCTAGAACCTCAGAAAGACTTCTTGCAAACATTTAGTTACAATTAAGACAACATGAAATTCAAACAAGAGAGATAAAAATTAAGAACACAAAAAATTAAAAGAAAATATTGTAAAATATACCCTACAATTTAAGAAATATGAAATGAAAACAAGAGAGATAAGCAATTAAGAACAGGAAAACTAAAAGAAAAAGAAAATATAGTAAAATATACCCTACAATTTAGAGAATATAAAATTAAAACAAGCAACAAACACTCATACACTACTCTATAAAAAATTATTAAGAGCATGAAAAACTAAAAGAAATATGGTAAAACGGTACATCTGTAAATATTTTTCTGAGTGAGGTTGGTAGGTGAAGATAACCTGAACCTGACTGACTCTTCTGCTTTAATCCACGTCTGCTGTAATTCGCTTCCATTATGCAGCACAGCAGGTAGAAGCAGGAAGATAATTTGCTCACGGCCACAAATAAATGTCCTAATCTGAGGGGTGAAGCTACTGACGGTGCTAAAGGTCACTCAGCTTTATGCACGCTGCTCTGCTAATTAACACTGTCGCTCGTCAAAAACCAGCGGTCAGAGCTGATGCAGGTACAGAAATACCAGCTCTGTTCTCTTCTGATCCCCTTAACATAAAACACAGCATTAATCTTTTAATTTTACATTTTACATTAACCAGTTTCAACCTTGTTTAAATAAAGGCTGTGTGGACTGATGGAAAAAAGGTTTGAAACTATCAGTATCTGATATACAGTATCTGCACAAAACTAACACAAACATGCAACATAGAACCTGCATACAGTCACCAGAGTGCTACTGCTACAACGTACAGTTCCATTTTAGATAACGGTGTACCCAGATAGGGCGGCACGGTGGCTCAGTGGGTAGCACTGTCGCCTCACAGCAAGAACGTCCTGGGTTCGAGCCCCTGGTGGGGCGGCCCGGGTCCTTTCTGTGTGGAGTTTGCATGTTCTCCCCAGAGCTCCATTAAGGTTTTCCTCCAGGAGCTCCGGTTTCCTTCCACAGTCCAAAAACATGCAGTCAAGTGAATTGGAGACACTGAATTGCCCTATAGGTGAATGGGTGTGTGTGTGTGTGTGTGTGTGTCTGTCCTGCGATGGACTGGCGCCCTGTCCAGGGTGTTACTGTGTGCCTTGCGCCCATTGAAAAGCTGGGATTGGCTCCAGCACCCCCCCAACAGTCATAACTGAATAAGCGGTTAAGAAAGTGAGTGAGTGAGTGAGTGTGCCCAGATATTTGCAGCAACATTTTAGGGAATGCCCTTTCCACCTAAAATGATAATGTATGCAAAATATGATCCATGAAGAAATGATGTGGTGTGCAGGGGTCTGAGTGGAATGTACACAACCTTAATTTCAACTCAGCCCAACACCTTTGGAATTGGATTCATTGGAATGCCAACTGTGAGCCAGGCCTTTTTGCATAACATCAGTGCCTGACCTTTTTAATGCTCCTGTTGCTGACTGGTGGCGTATCCCCACAGTCATGTTTTAAAACCTGTAGCATAAAGGTTTCCAGAAGAGTCCATACATTTAATTTCTTTTTACTGTGTATAATGTAACACTAATGATGTCAAGTGTCAGAACTCCCGCTAGCCTCTCATCACAGCCTGACGCTAATGATGCTAGCAGGTTTCACATCAGGACAGGAGTCAGAACTATCGATCGGCCGCTATTGATCAGAGCGGAGATGATACAGCAGTATTTTACAAATGATTCCTCTCCTAATCTGACGTGGCACCGTGTTGGTTCCTCACGTCGGCCCCCTTTCATCAGCGCTAATCGCAGAAATGCTAACTCAACACCTTTCCTGTAGGAGGGTGAAACCAGAACTGACTGATGTTCACTTCATTTAACCTGAAACTCTCTATTCTTGTGTACTGAGTACTTGTAACCTTGTAGGTTCAACCCAGCTGAACAGGTCTGGAAGGAAAGATCGTACTAGACCCAGTGAAGGGTACAGATTCACCCCTGGAGCCAGGACCAGGTTTGGAGCTAAGCACATGATGACTGTGCCACACGTAACCCAGTCGGATTCAGTCCTAAATGGTAGGGTGGCACCACCATGTTGTGGGCTCACCAGTTGCAGGTGATGGTGAAGGGGGGCAGTTTAGTGTGATCCCAGTCAGGTGACGGTGGGCCTAGCGGTTAAGGTACTTGACTAGTAAGCAGAGTTGCCTTGCTGCTTACTACCTACCTGATCAGCTGCCTCAGTAGAGAGGATTCTAATAAGACATCAAACTCATAAGGCATATTATTCAGACCCACACACCCATTCACCTACAGGGCAACACACACACACACACACACATTCACCTATAGGGCAACACACACACACACACACACATTCACCTATAGGGCAACACACACACACACACACACACACCCATTCACCTACAGGGCAACACACACACACACACACACACACACACATTCACCTATAGGGCAACACACACACACACACACATTCACCTATAGGGCAACACACACACACACATTCACCTATAGGGCAACACACACACACACACACATTCACCTATAGGGCAACACACACACACACACATTCACCTATAGGGCAACACACACACACACATTCACCTATAGGGCAACACACACACACACATTCACCTATAGGGCAACACACACACACACACACATTCACCTATAGGGCAACACACACACACACATTCACCTATAGGGCAACACACACACACACACACACATTCACCTATAGGGCAACACACACACACATTCACCTATAGGGCAACACACACACACATTCACCTATAGGGCAACACACACACACACACATTCACCTATAGGGCAACACACACACACATTCACCTATAGGGCAACACACACACACACATTCACCTATAGGGCAACACAGTTTTCACTTACTAAGCTAACACAGTTAGCCTCAGGCCAGTAAAACCGATGGGCCGAGGTGGCATAATGCACCAGCACGCCAGCTATCGTCTCCCTCCGTGTACCGAAAACGGTTAAACTGTCCCTGACGAGCCCGAATTTATAAATAAACGACACTCGTGCACCTTTATACAAATTAAACATCAATGAGAATTTATTTACATTTGAAAAGAACTCCGTTGGTTGCTCCACATTCGTCCGGCATGTTCGTCATATTTTGTGAGAAAAGTCGTGCCGCACTGAATGCTGGGATTGCTTTCAGCTCTGAGGAACCGTGGGACGCTCCCTCGTTATTCAGTCAGATTATCACTCAGAATTAAGGCGCCTCAGTAGGAGCATTTTGAGGGATCTAAGAATTTAGACACGCCCTCTTCTCAGGAGTGTAGGATTATGTAAAATGCGTCTATGCAGACAGACCCATGGCCAGTGCACTATATGGTCAAATGTACAAAGACACCTAACCATGAGCTTGCTGGACATCCGATATCAAAACTGTGGGCATGAATATTTTAAGGCATTGATGTTGGACAGCAGAGCCTGGTATAAAATAATAAAGCTTCACAAAGCTGCTTTATTCATCTACTGTTTTATTATTTTTGATCTTCTCACGTTTCTAAATGATGCCGCTGCAGAGCTTCACATTTTACACTGATACAAAACTGCATGTGAATAAACCGTCCACGCTGTGGTTGTTTTTTTAAGCTTTGCTAGCCAGCAAGAAGAAAGCAGTTTTGCTGTACGATGTGAAAGGATGAAACGCTGTGGTAAGCGACAATATGCGCCCAGCCACGCAGCGTCCAGCTGATGTTTACAGAGAGGGTTATTGATCACACATTATTGTACTATGTATTATTTTATTATTTATTTGTTGTATAAAGTGAGTTAAATAGAAATTGATTTTTTTTTTTTTTACAGGAGCTGGTGCGTCTCATCGAGAAGGCCACAAAGAAATAAAACGTGCTGATAAATGTAGCGAAAATAAAAGTGATGACGAACACTGAAGTGCTGGAGATGATGGTGGGAGGTAGAAGATTAGAACAAGTGGATGCCTTATATTTGAAAAGTAGAGTATCAAATACTGCCTGATCAGTGCTGGTGAAAGGAAGTCATGAATGGCAGTGGGCATGGTGGTGATGGTCAAATTAACAAATAAATAAATTAGAGGTTGTGCGATTCTTTAGAATTAATTGGTGGCACATAAGATAAGATAAGACAGACTTTATTGTTATTGTAGTTAATACAACAAAACTTTCTTTGGCAGCTCTTCAATGGTGCCCCATCCAGGGTGACGCCAGACACTTCTCAGCCCTGACCAGGATAAAATGTTTAGTAAAAATGAATGAAAGAATGAATAATGTTGATCTTACTGACAGTATGTATGTAAAAAAATTTTAGAAAATTATATTCATGTTCTCCACATTATAATGCATCTGCACCTTAAGGTTCAACTCAAGCTGAAGTGGACCAGTGGATCATGTGCTCCACCTGGGGAGAAGCTGTGGTTTGATTTTTATGAAGCTATCGTGGAATCAAATGCACTGCTTGGTACAAGCTTAGTCAGCTGTCTACCATCCATGGAATATCTGCCTTGAAAAAACTGTAGCCTAGTATTTAAAGCACTAGGCTAGTAATCAGAAGGTTGCTGGTTCAAGTCTCACCACTGCCAGGTTGCCCCTGTTTGGTCCTTGAGCAAGGCCCTTAACCCTCAATTGCTTAGATTGTATACTGTCACAACTGTAAAATGCTTTGGATAAAAGTGTATGTGTAAATATGTGATACTTCACAATAGTGCCATGTTCAGAATGTTTTCATGCCCCGTGTCCAGTGTTTTTTTTTAAGTGGCTATTGCTGAAACCCTGATCACAATGAATATATTTGTGATGAACTGGAGGAGGAAGGATATAGAGGATTGAAGGTCAGTACGGCTGTAGATCAGAGCTTGTTGATCTGCACTGAAGGGCTTCATGCAGTTTGGTGACTTGAGTAAAGGAGACTCCAGGGCTCGTGCATGGATGAAAATGAATTGGAGTGAATGGGAGGAATGAGGGATGAGAAATAGAGGAGTGTGGGTCAGTGTGGCTGTTGATTAGAGCTTGATGATGTGCACTGAAGGGGTACTGTTTTTTGGTGGCTGTCTGGTAAAGGAAAGATTGTGTTTTTAATAAGGGGGAAATAAATAGGAGCGAATGTGAGGAACGAGGGATGATGGAATGAAAAATAAATAAGTGGGGGTTAAAACGACTTTGGATTTGTACTGTTGGCTCTGCCGTCATGTTTTACACTTAGGTTACATTCATGACAGAAACAGTAGCTACTCGATACACAAGATTCATCAGTTCACAAGTTTAATGTCAAACAGTCAATTTTGTATCTCCAATTCACCTCACTTGCACATCTTTGTACTGTGGAAGTAAATCGGAGCTCCTGAAGGAAACCTACGCAGACACGGGGAGAACATGCAAACTCCACACAGAAAAGACCTCAATTTTCGCTCCACCTTCGCTCGAACCCAGGATCTTCTTGCTGTGAGGCGACAGTGCTACCCACTGAGCAACCGTGCTGAAAATGAATAGGAGTAAATGGGGAACGAGAAACGAGCGAGGCGGGTGAACGAGTGCGCATTATTATTTTGCATTATATTCTGTCCCAACTTTTCTGAGTGTGTTGCAGACATCAAATTCAGTGTTGTTTAGTGAAAATAATGAAATCTTATCTATCTATTTTTTCCAGTTAATTAGAAATCACAGATTCTTTTTTATTGCATTTTACAAAACATCCCGACTTTTCTGGAAATGAAGTTGGTAGTTGGTTCAGTACAGATTTACGCATTATTATACAGCATGTGAATCGAGAAAGTGTGAAGACAAAGTGATAAAAAGTGTGTTGCTGTGGGTTTTTTTTTTGCTCCTGTAGGAATAATTTCAGTGATCACAGTGTTTCTCTTCATGAATTATGAATGAGTTTCTTTTTTGCATTAGGTCAGCAGCTACAGTTTGGGTCGCGGCTGCGCTTATTTATTTGGACACCTGTAAGATTATAAATATTATTATTAGTGTCAGTGCGCCGGGAGCGCTCTCTTTCTCTCTCCCTTTCTCTCTCTCTCTCTTTTCCTCTCTCTCTCTCTGTGTATGTTGGAGTGCTGAGTGAGATTTCATTCGCTCAGACAGAGCAGCTCTGTAGGAAGGAAGGAGGGAAGCTGCTGAACTCTCCGGCTACACCGTGCTTCGTTGCGCTCGCTTCTGAATCAACTTGCGCTGCATTTTATTATATCTGATTCAGGATTTCTGATGCTCAGGAACTTTCAAAACAGCCCTTATTTATTTGAAATGGCTTTATATTTTTGAAGAGGATGTACAAGTTTGCAAGCTGAGGACTTGAAAATGGAATAAATTATGGTACAAGTGGACCAAGCTGCTCTGGGACTCTGCGCACTTTGCCTGCTTTGATTGTAAGTCAAATTAAAAAGATAAATAAAAAGTCGAAACATATTCGTTTATCTGAGAGAACAAATCACTAATATCAACGACAGTTAATGCCCAGTTTTGTTTGGTGGCAAAATTATATTGAACAAACTTTTGCCACTGATGTTGGCGTGTCTGCGTTAAAGGCGCAAAACTGCCCGGAGTATGTGGATGTATAGTGATCTAGGTGCGCCCCAGTGAAAGAGGGTAAATGGGTAAAGGGGCCACAGCATATCCTAATTTGTGCCAACTTTTTGCAAACGAACTTGATCAGACAGGATTGCAAATCAGCACTTTTTTCTACCGTGTGTTTGTTAGAAAATGATTCAGTTTATGTAGACTAACTACCAATTCTATATAACGTATTTTTGGACGGACTCACTTTGGCACAGCTGGGTGCAGGATGGAAAATACCACTGTTGCCTGACATATGCAGGCTGTCCAAAACTACATGAAGTGTCTATAAATATCACGTTTTGGAGCAAAGCAGGATTCATGCCAACTTTTGCAGACGGATCTGGTTGCGGGACGCAAAATAGATCTTGTTTGGCGAGTGTTGTGCATAATAATAAAGCTCGAATCCCTATCTGTACATCTCATTTTGTCTAAACGTTTTGCAATCTGACTTTGGAATATCTGGTCTCTAGTTGAAAGCAGCTCTTTTTGGATTGCACATGTTGGTGCGTAATAATCCAGCTGTGTCCCACTGAAGGAGAGAATTTATTTTTAATTTCAGGGGCAAATGCAGACATTAAAATAAGTTAAAACTGGCATTGGCACTGGCACATGCATTACAAAGCTACAATTAGCTTTTTTTTCTCTTTCTGGACTCACCACTCGCCCACTTGCAGCCCACAAACAGCCCACACACAGCACACCCACAATCACCAGCAGCTCACCTGAAGTCCACAGAGAACCTGTGCACCCATCACCCTTTAGACTGAAGGACATGAATTGTGAGATTACCCAGTACCTCATCCAGAGCCCACCTTCAGTCCACTAACAGCCCACTCACCGTCCACGAGGCCATTGAGACCAGTAGGCGCATACTGGAGAACC
Organism: Trichomycterus rosablanca; assembly: GCF_030014385.1. NCBI lineage: Eukaryota > Metazoa > Chordata > Actinopteri > Siluriformes > Trichomycteridae > Trichomycterus > Trichomycterus rosablanca. Next base: position 36,479,243 of record NC_085999.1, on the reverse strand, counting down.
ACACGTTTTCTCACCAGGTCCACACACATCCCAACAACCGGTGCTCCCCACTCAAACCCCACCTTCAGCCCACTCTCAGCCCAAACGCTGCCCCCATGCCTGTCGAGTTTGTGTGTAAGATTAAATTCTCGGAGGAGGACGAGAAACGCAGGGGAAGTGCTGCCAGCCGACCGGATGGAGAGCGTGCAAGCCTAATCGAGGAGAAAGACCAAGCACCGGTAAAGGACCTGGCTGGTTTCGCCAGCTCGTGCTCATTACATGGAATTAACCATGTGTTCGTGTCAGGGACTGGCAGGAGTGGCAGCGGCGGGTGCGCCAGACGGGTCCTCTGGGCCTTGGCCCTGCTGGCCTCTCTGGTGCTCTTTCTGTACCAGGCGTCTGCATGCGCCCTCTCATACCTGTCTCATGCCCACGTCACTGCGCTGCGTGAGGAAGCTGCCAAGGAGCTGCTCTTTCCCGCCGTGACCATTTGTAACACGAACCGTTTCCGCTTCTCAGCGCTCACCGATGCCGACATCTTCCACCTAACCAACCTGACAGGCCTGCCGCCAAAGAACCCGGAGGGGCACCGCGCGAGCGACCTGCAGTACCCGGCCCCGGACATGCAGGACATCTTTAACCGTACAGGGCACCAACTCGAGGACATGCTCAAGAGCTGCAACTTCAGTGGCCAGAACTGCTCCGCCCGGGACTTCTCAGTGGTGAGTGCCAACTTACTTTAGAATTGTGGGGCTACAAGCTCCATCCGAGTGGAGAAAATGTTCCTGCTCTTCTGGTTTGGTGTTAATCCCTGGGTGATGCTCGATCATGTAAATTCTCCTGGGGTGTGGTGCGTAGTGGAGTGTGAAAAACTGTTGTTGGCATTTGGGTCACGTCAGAGAAACCCTGAGACCCTTAGGGCCGGCTGTATATTTGTACAGTCAAAAGTTTACGCATGTTGGGTGCACCTGTGTGACATCAGGTTGGTAATTTCTTCAGTTTTCTTCTATGATTTTAGTCACAGGCACTTTATTAGGAACATCTATCTGGTACCTACACTCACTCACTCGCTTATCCAACAGGGGTAATCCCAACTTTTCAATGGGCGCAAGGCACACAGTAACACCCTGGACGGGGCGCCAGTCCATCGCAGGGCAGACACACACACACACCCATCCACCTATAGGGCAATTCAGTGTCTCCCGGAGGAAACCCACGCAGACACAGGGAGAACATGCAAACTCCACACAGAAAGGACAGTGCTACCCATTGAGCCACCACTGGTATCTACATTCATTCATTATTTTATGAGCTACACTGACCATACAGGTTAACCATGTGGGTATACAATTACTGACTGTAGCCCATCTGTTGCTCTGTACAATTAAAGGAAAAGGATCCCCATCTGACCCTGATGTTTGGGTGCTGGATCATTCTTAGCACTGCAACAAGACTAACATGGTAATGATGTGGTAGAGTGTGCTGCTCCGGGATGAGTGCAGTAGATGCAGCAGTGTTGTTGGGATTTTAAGTCCTGTTTAAACATCCTGGAACACATACCCATTAGGGACACATACTCAGTTGAAGGTGGACAGTTTTTAAGTGTTTTTCTCCTTCCAGCATTGACACTGAGGTGTTTAAAATCCCAACAACACTACTGCACCTGCTACATTCATACCAGAACCAAAAACATACAATTTATCACCCTACAGTACATTTATAAATGGAACCTTACCCTGATGTTTGGGTGCTTGATCATTCTCAGCACTGCAACAAAACTAACATGGTAATGACATGGTAGAGTGTGTTGCTCTGGTAGCTCTGGAGTGTAGGAGGTGCAGCAGTGTTGTTGGGATTTTAAGTCCTGTTTAAACACCCTGGCCTCTTTATTAGGAACACATGCCCAGTTTGCACTAGATGAAGGTGGACAGTCATTTTCAGTGCCTGCTTTCTGTTCACAGGATTCTTTATATGCTGTCTTTATATTTTTGGTCGATATTCTCCTCCCAGCACTGACACTGAGGTGTTTAAAATCCTAACAACACTACTGCACCTGCTACATTTAAACCAGAACCAAAAGGCATACCAGATGTTGTCGTACCACCTTAAAAACCTGTGTTTATGTGATGCAGGTTGATGCTGAAGTGCGAGGCTGTAACGTGCTTTATAAACTCGTGTCTGCTCCAGCGCAGTGTGAACTGTTGTGGGTTCAGCAGCTCTTTCTGTGAGATCGTTCTGTGTGCTGAGTCGACTCGTTTTCAATCCCGTAGGGTGGAAATTTAGCGCTGAGCTGCTGTAATAATATTTGGCAGAGCGAGTTTGTGCTGAATTCTGGGGAAATGACAAACAGCTTTTAAACTGGAATTGCTTTAGATTAATCCAGTCCCAGTTTAGATCAGACAGGACTGCAGCTCGGGCACAGCTTTCCAGTTCAGACAGATGTTACCTAGATGTTTAGCACATGTTAAAAGCAGCAATCATCTGACAGTTTCCCACATCATTAGGCTTTGGATGGTGTGGTATAAAGTTTATGCCCCCTTTCTGATTTCTGCTGTTTTGTATACACTGATCAGCCATAACATTACAACCACCTCCTTGTTTCTAAACTCACTCTTCATTTTATCAGCTCCACTTACCATACAGAAGCACTTTGTAGTTCTACAATTACTGACTGTAGTCCATCTGTTTCTCTGCATGCATTGTTGGCCCTCTTTCATGCTGTTCTTCAATGGTCAGGACCCCCCACATGACCACCACAGAGCAGGTACTATTTAGATTCTCAGCACTGCAGTGACACTGACATGGTGGTGGTGTGTTAGTGTGTGTTGTGCTGGTATGAGTGGATCAGACACAGCAGCGCTGCTGGAGTTTTTAAATACTGTGTCCACTCACTGTCCACTCTATTAGACACTCCTACCTGGTTGGTCCACCTTGTAGATGTAAAGTCAGAGACGATCGCTCATCTATTGCTGCTGTTTGAGTTGGTCATCTTTTAGACCTTCATCAGTGGTCACAGGACGCTGCCCACGGGGCACTGTTGGCTGGATATTTTTGGTTGGTGGACTATTCTCAGTCCAGCAGTGACAGTGAGGTGTTTAAAAACTCCATCAGCGCTGCTGTATCTTATCCACTCATACCAGCACAACACACACTAACACACCACCACCATGTCAGTGTCACTGCAGTGCTCTGAATGATCCACCACCCAAATAATCCTGTGGGGGTCCTTACCATTGAAGAACAGCATGAAAAAGGGCTAACAAAGCATGCAGAGAAACAGATAGACTACAGTCAGTAATTGTAGAACTACAAAGTGCTTCTATATGGTAAGTGGAGCTGATAAAATGGACAGTGAGTGTAGAAACAAGGAGGTCGTCATAATGTTATCGCTGATATGGCTAAAAATTGGCCCTTAATTTTTATTACTGGCTGTGTTACTTTAATCAGACATTCAGATCTTACCTTGCTCTCGTGCTTCTTAGTATTGTCTTGTTACATAACTCTATTACCCTTGAGCTTCAGATCAGAGACTAATGACCAGACAATCTGGCAGGACTTTCTGGTAGAGCGCCGACTTCAGTGATGCTTCAATAATGGCAAATTTCAGCTTCTCAAACCAACACAACACCACCACAATGTGGATTGTTGTTGTTAAAGTTATGTACGAAACTCCTCGGTTTGAAACTCGGCTGGGCTGGGCGGCTATATGAACAATGTTTGGCTGTTGTTCATACAGAGAGGGAGCTGGATAGGGACTCTCTCATAACTGATGCAATTATGACCTGATGACGTCTGAACAGAGTCGAGGAATAATGCGTTAATCAGGGTGTGGCCCTCCGTACACAAAGCTGATCTGCATATGAACTCACCTCGTCATTTCTTATGCAGCTGCTTGAGATCTCTGTAATCCCTGTAAACAGTATTAGAAAGGATTGACAGGTTTTAGAGCACTCAAAGCAAAATAGATGTTTAATCAAAACACAGACCTGTCTATATAATTATGAGTAGAAGGTTAAAAGACATGACGTGTGTATAGTGTAAGTGGAGATTTGAACTGAATGTAGATGAGTGAAAGGGATTGAATACTCATTTCTCCTCATGTCCGTGGCTGTGGACTGAACGACGTCTTGATTAAATGCTGAGTCCGTAGAATGTTGGTTATAGTGTGTGTGAGGTAAACAGGGAGAGTTTGAATATTTATTGATCAGTATTGAACAGGATAAATGTCAAACCCTGGAGGGAACAACCTTCCAGTCAGAACAAAGGTGCTTTTATTTAATGAGCTGCAGGCAGAATAAACACTTCATCACTTCAGCATCCCATAATACTTCAGGTGTTTAAATCTGATGCAATTACGACCTCTGCTGGCTGATTGATGGCGCCTTTAATGGGGTAATGCTGCCTGCACAGAGATGGTGAATAATGGAGAGCAGTGCGTGAATCTCCATACGCGTCCTTGTTTCAGGTTAAATGTAGGTTAAATATAGCTTTTTATTTTTTTATTAATTGATTAATGTATGCAAATGGGGCAGCACGGTGGCTCGGTGGGTAGCACTGTGGCCTCACAGCAAGAAGGTCCTGGGTTCGATCCTCAGGCGGGGCAGGGCGGTCCGGGTCCTATCTGTGCGGAGTTTGCATGTTCTCCTCGTATCTGCGTGGGTTTCCTCCGGGAGCTCCGGTTTCCTCCCACAGTCCAAAAACATGCAGTCAGGTTAATTGGATACACTGAATTGCCCTCTAGGTGAATGGGTGTGTGTGTGAGTGTGTGTCTGCCCTGCGATGGACTGGCGCCCTGTCCAGGGTGTTTCTGTGTGCCTTGCGCCCATTGAAAAGCTGGGATAGGCTTAGCGGTTAAGACAGTGAGTGTATGCAAATGCATTTTGTTGGTCTGCAGAGTTTTTTTGTTTTGCGGATTTTTTCTGCACGGCTCGAAATGTTTCTGGTTTGTTTGTGGTGTTATCAGCTCTCACAGTTTGAGCATTAGCATAGTGAGATTGTATTTCCATGTTGAATTTTGGTGTTTAGTGAGCTGTTTCCTTTCTCGGCGCTCTTTATGTCGCTATGCTAATGATGCTCCCTCAGCAGAGTCGTTCATCTTCATCGTTCTGATGATGTTGATAAAGCGCCTGACCTTCAGACGCAATGAAACGACGTTCAATTCATCAGTTTGCGGTGTTTCTTGGTATTTTGGTGTGAAAGCGAGTGTGTGAGAGCGAGTGTGTGAGAGCGTCTGGGTTAGTAAATGTCCTGAAGAACACATTAGACTTTAATGAAGCTGGAGGAAGATCTAAATGACCTCACGCCACTTTCAGGAATGAAATGTGACGCAGCGTTTATTTATTCTGAAGAGCTGAATTTATATTCGGGTTTATTCATGAGTTTCCGAATGAAAAATGACGATGTGAAATCGTGCAGGTTCAGTATTTGTGGTTTTCGGTAGTTTAGTGCAGCAGTTGGAGGAGAAAGTTTGGAGAAAAGTGATCGCTTCATCTACAGGACGGAATTAATCGCTTCCTCAGCGTTCCTTCATCTTACCTGAATGATTCAGATGATCAAATGAATCATACATAATACGTTCCACCAATCATGCAGCTCGAATCAGTGAATCAGCGATCAGATTAAATGATTCAAATGAGATGAAAATGACTCGTTTGTGCTCTTTGTATATAAACGCTGAATATCCAAAATGTTATGGATGTGATTTAAATGTCTGTTGATTGATTAATACATGTAATACATATTGTTTTATATATTTTACTTGTATTTTTGTCTCATGGCTGAAAGTCTGAAGTCTTAGGACACCATTAGACTTGCTGTTTTAACATTGGTCAATACAAACACCAAAACTGTCACTAAAATTGACTTTTAGCCACTAGTTTTCTGCAGTAACAAACATAGTTAGTTTATAACTAACTGATATGTTCTGTTGTAACACTAGTTACTAAGGCACGGGGACAGACTAAGTGGGTAGCACTGTCGCCTTACAGCAAGAAGGTCCTGGGTTCGATCCCCAGGTGGAGCGGTCCGGGTCCTTTCTGTGTGGAGTTTGCATGTTCTCCCCGTGTCTGCGTGGGTTTCCTCTGGGTGCTCCGGTTTCCTCCCACAGTCCAGAGACATGCCACTAGGCTAATTGGAGACACTGAATTGTCCCATAGTTACCTAGCCGCTGGGATGCATTGTACCCAAGCCCGGATAAATAGGGAGGATAAAAAAAGCCCGGATAAAAACTGTGCCAAATCCTGCCGGCGACCCCTAACGGGAAGAAGCCAGAAATGTCGACCCCGTAACCGAAAAATGGGACAAAGGCTGAGGAACAAGAAGAAGATTTAATATCATTAATGATCTCACTGAGAGCTACCAAACAAAGTCTCATTGTATAACTACAATGGCAATAAAGTCTATTTAATCTAATCTAAAATAACATTAAGCAATGATTTACTAGGAATAATAATGTAAAAAAAAATTTAACAAAATTAAAAAAAAACCTATGAGTGCAAAATCTAACTTGTGGTTTTCATATTTGCTTAATTAAATAGAGGCTTTTTAAATTTTATTCATGAATTATTGGATTTTTTTTTAAGGCACGTCATGTCAGACGTGATGGATATTGGATTTGGTTTATCTGTGTGAACTAACACACTCCATGTGAACAAACAGTGTGACAGTGCGAGGTGTGTGAACTCTCAGGGCTGGAGCGTATGGAAGAGGAATTGTTTCGGAGCTGATCTACGTTAAAGAGGAGGGGGTGTGGGTGTGATAGGGTGTCGATAGGGTGAAATATCGCCCCCTCGCTGCCTAAACGCTGCGCCGTTCAATAACCTATTAAAGCCGAATCACAGAAAGGTGGCGAAGCAATCTGGAGATTTGTGCCGACATTGATCCAGCAGGAAGACGAGCTGATGCTGCTCATTAACACTCGCATCCCGAGAGAGAGGAACGCCGTAGCTCTCGCAGCGCAGACTTACAGCAGGAAAAATAATCATACTATAAATGTTTAAGCTCCAGGAAAGATCAATAAGAATAAATAAAAACACACTTGTACACTGTATGGCCAGAAGTATGTGGACACAAGTTATTATTCTGATTATTTAGTTCAGGCACTGGGGGGATAATAAGATAAATCATGCTAACCCATTACCACTGAGATTGGGGGTTTAAATCTCAATGGTGCTGTTAGCCAGTTGGGTTTCTACACAGACATGATTGGCTATGTCTTAGGGGAGGGATGTGGGTGGCCGAACAGCCTGGCCAATCGGAGGTGCACTTGTCAGTGTGTTCTCAGTGCCAATCCCAAACCTGGATAAAATAAGGAGGGCTGAGTCAGGAAGGGCATAGGGCGTGGCGACGATGACGCCTACTGTCAGCCACACCGACTACCGTAATAACATACATACAACCAATGATATGAACTAAATCATGTTTCTGACTCGGCAGCAGTTTAGGGAAGGTACTTTCCTGTTCCAGTACTGTTCCTCTCTGAACAATGTAAGCTAAATAAAGACATGGTTTGATATGGAGGACCTCCATGACACACTTTTTGAACGAACTGGAACGCCGATTACAACCAGGTCTGTCCTCACAGATGCTCTTTTGACAGAACATGCACACTTTTCTACAGACATTGCTGTCTTGTGAAATACTTTGACATGTATCGTATGTTTGTCACATTAATTAATCACTTCTCTCTTGTCTCAATGTTGGATGTAAGATTAATGCTATAAAAACAAACTGCTGCTGAACCTTTTCTCTCAGAACTTCCTCTGTTTGATTCTGTTTATTTTCTGGTTGATCATTTATCACCTTGTGTATTGATTGAACTGAAATAGTGAGAAAATAACTTCCTGTGTGATTGATCTTACAGACCTCGCTTTGTTTTTATCCTCCATGTCATTTAAAACCGTGCTTTGTTTATTTTTTTAACAGCTGGTCACTGTTTTGGTAACACCATTAGTACCACCATGGGAAAACTGGTCATGCTGGAATAGACCCTGAACAAGGCATTAAGCAAGGCATCATATTCACTATCACACTCACACATTCCCTGAATTACTTTATGGAAAAAAATTAGATAACAGTTTGAGGAAGGCCTTTCCTGTTTCAGCACAGTCTGACTGTGCACCTGTGCAACAAGTCTATAAAGACATGATTTGATGAGTTTGATGATAAGGAACTCCAGTTCTGTGCCCCCAGCCCTGACCTCAACCCACTGAACACCATGGGGATGAGTTTGAATGTTAAATATGACCCAGACCTGCTTACCTTACGAATGCTGTTTTGACTTGTATACATTTCTGTGGTTTTGCTTTTAAAAGTTGTGGTTGGTTTGCTTGAGCACTTGGATAAAATAAAAATATGTCATAGTACGTTCTCTTGCTGGTACAGATTAATAATAATAATAATAATAATAATAATAATAATAATAATAATGAATACATGTAATGTATTATTTTTTTTATTAATAATCAATCACATTTATAGATTTATTATTATTATTATTATTTATTTTTTAATAATATTAGTATATATATTAATAATTGATAGACAAATTAATAAATTAATTTATTACTTTATTTCATGAATTAATTATTTATTTTTAAAATAATATTAGTATATTTATTTTTTAATAATATAAGTATATTTATGTTTTAATAATAATAGTATAATTATTAATTGACACATTTATAAATTAATTTATTACTTTATTTCATAAATTAATTATTTAAATTATTTATTTATTATATTTGTTAATTAATTTATTAATAATAATAATAATTATTATTATGTATTTATTTTTTAATAATATTAGTATAATTATTAATACGTGATGGAGGAATTAATAAATTAATGTATTACTTTATTTAATAAATTAATTATTTAAAATATTTATTACATTTTTTAATTTATTATTATTATTATTATTATTATATGGATTTATTTTTTATAATATTAGTATAATTATTAATAATTGATGGACTAATTAATAAATTAATTTATTGCTTTATTTCATAAATTAATTATTTGACTTATTTATTTATTAAATTTATTAATTTATTATTAATATTATTATTATTATTATTATTATTCCAATAATCTATTTGAATCATTTCAGTCTGGTTTCCGCCCCCAGCACAGCACTGAGTCAGCCCTCCTCAAAGTCACAAATGACCTTCTTCTTTCCTCAGACTCTGGACAAATTAATATTCTCGTCCTCCTTGATCTTACTGCAGCTTTTGACACCATTAATCACTCCATTCTTCTGTCCCGCCTTGAATCCTCTGTCAACATCACTGGTACTGCCCTTTTGTGGTTAAGGTCATATCTCGTAAACAGACAACAGTTTGTTAATATCAACAATTGTAGTTCTGCCATTGCTCCACTGTCCCAAGGCGTTCCCCAAGGCTCAGTGTTAGGTCCCCTTTTGTTTATTCTTTATATGCTCCCCCTTGGTGACATCATACGTCGGCATGGTTTACATTTCCACTGCTATGCTGATGATATTCAGCTTTACATCTCCTCCAAATCCATTAATACTGAACTTCACTCCACTCTGACAAATTGCATCACTGAAATGAAATTGTGGATGAAAGCTAATTTCCTCAAATTAAACTGTGAATAATCAGATATGATCATCGTAGGTCCTACAACCCTGGCAAAAACCACAAAAAATTTTCAAATTACCATTGATAATGACACTTTGTCTCCGTCTTCTAACATCCGAAATCTTGGTGTAATTTTTGATAGCAACCTCTCTTTTGACCGCCATGTAAATCACATCACCAAAACTGCTTTCTTTCATCTAAAAAACATAGCACGTCTACGTCCATCACTCTCCTTTTCTGCCGCCGAAACCTTGATTCATGCTTTTATTACATCCAGAATTGATTATTGCAATAGCATCCTTTATGGTACATCTAACAAAATCCTAAAAAAACTTCAGTATATCCAGAATTCAGCTGCTCGCCTCCTTACTCATACTCGCTCCCGTGATCATATTACACCTGTTCTACAAAAACTTCATTGGCTTCCCGTTGCTCAACGCATTCAATTCAAAATTCTTCTATTCACTCACAAAGCTCTCCATAATCAGGCCCCATCCTACCTCACCGACCTGCTCCATCAGCACATTCCCTCCCGTAGCCTTCGCTCTTCTGAGGCTAACCTACTGTCCATACCCTCTAGGACCAAGCACCGGACCTGGGGTGACAGGGCCTTTTCCATAGCTGCTCCATCTTTATGGAATGCTCTCCCCAAACACCTACGAGATTGTCCTGACCTGTCCAAATTCAAGTCACTTCTCAAAACTCATCTATTCAATATGGCATTTAACTTGTAACAACACGAAATAAATGCTTTTATTTTTGCTATTCTTTTTAATAGTTTTTATACTTAGATCACGACAGAAATGTGAAGTCCTAGATCCTAAAACTTGTAAAGTTTTCAGTTTCCTGATTGCATGTAAATCTGTCCTGTTTCTGTCTAATTTTAAGAAATTGTTCTATATTTGTTGTTCTCTCTCATAATTTAGCTAATTTTTAATGAACTGTCTTATGCTGCTCTCTTTGTTTTTATCTTAATTATTCTTGATGTTGATGTACTATTTTGATTTTGTACTATGATTTGATTTGTATGGTGTATGTACGTATTTGTTTTGATTATTTGTCTTATGTAAAGCGTCTTTGAGTATCTTGAAAAGCGCTATATAAATAAAATGTATTATTATTATTATTATTATTATGTATTTATTTTTTATAATATTAGTATAGTTGTTCATAATTGATGGACAAATTAATACATTAATTTATTACTTTATTTCAAAAATTTATTATTTGAATTATTTATTTATTACATTAATTAAATAATTTATTTATTATTGTTATTATTATAATGTATTTCATTTTGATATTATTATTATTATCATTATTTTTATTGAAGTTATTATTTGTGTAGTCTACTGGTAACGCACATTTATCCCAGTTTGTCCACTTGAATTAAACTGGGTGCTGAAAATCTGCCGCTCGGCTCCATTCCTGATGAAACCGCTCCCGTTTTTCTCCTCCTGACTGTAGAATGAATAACGACGCTGATGGAAGCTGCTGTAAATTTTACCTGGAAAATCATCACGGTTTCTCACCATGTTCTTGTAGGAGCTCGAGTCGGAGTCTGTAGAGAGAAAAGCTACACCCATGTTGTGTAAATAAAAGCTTTTCCAACCCAAACAGCTGAATAAATCAGCAAGATTAGCATTTCATTACAGCAGAACCTGTAGGAGCCGAACATGGTGTGAAATACAGACGAGAACGGAGACGGAGACGCCCGGAATATCCAACAGATTCTGCCTTTACAAGAATAAATGAAAAGTAGCAGCTCATGTTCGGCTGGTTTGTACCATCCAAAGCAACGTACAATTATGATTGAATACAATTCCAGAAACTGTGGGTTAAGGGCCTTGCTCAGGGGCCCAACAGAGGCAGTGGTGTGGCTTAAACCAGCAATCTTCTGATTTCTAGTCCAGTACCTTAACTGGTGAACTACCTTTGCCCAGCCATAACATTAAAACCACCTCCTTGTTTCTACACTCACTGTCCATTTTATCAGCTCCACTTACCATATAGAAGCACTTTGTAGTTCTACAATTACTGACTGTAGTCCATCTGTTTCTCTGCATGCTTTGTTACCCCCTTTCATGCTGTTCTTCAATGGTCAGGACCCCCACAGGACCACCACAGAGCAGGTATTATTTAGGTGGTGGATCATCCTCAGCACTGCAGTGACACTGACATGGTGGTGGTGTGTTAGTGTGTGTTGTGCTGGTATGAGTGGATCAGACACAGCAGTGCTGCTGGAGTTTTTGACACCTTACTGTCACTGCTGGACTGAGAATAGTCCACCAACTAAAAATATCCAGCCAACAGCGCCCCATGGGCAGCGTCTTGTGACCACCGATGAAGGTCTAGAAGATGACCGACTCAAACAGCTGCAATAGATGAGCGATCGTCTCTGACTTTTCATCTACAAGGTGGACCAACTAGGTAGGAGTGTCTAATAGAGTGGACAGTGAGTGGACACAGTATTCAAAAACTCCAGCAGCGCTGCTGTGTCTGATCCACTCGTACCAGCACGACACACACTAACACACCACCACCATGTCAGTGTCACTGCAGTGCTGAGAATGATCCACCACCTAAATAATACCTGCTCTGTGGGGGTCCTGACCATTGAAGAACAGCATGAAAGGGGGCCAACAAAGCATGTAGAGAAACAGATGGACTACAGTCAGTAATTGTAGAACTACAAAGTGTTTCTATATGGTAAGTGGAGCTGATAAAATGGACAGTGAGTGTAGAAACAAGGAGGTGATCTTAATGTCATGGCTGATCAGTGTATAATATAATATTAAATAATAATAATTATTATCATTATTAAATAATAATTTTTTGTAGGGGTGTCCACATACTTTTGGCCCCATAGTGTCTAGGAGTTCTCAGAATACTCTCAAACTTTTGTAGTGGGTCAAAAAACATCTGTATCTCATCTTAAACAATTAATGTGATGACTACGTCAGGTGACTTCTCTGTGCACATTTAAATAGGGCTAGTTTGGCTGCACCTGTTACACTGAACCACAGGAATTACTATAGGAGGGTCTGGAAAGCTCTTCACAAGCTGTTATCAAAGGCAAGATTATGGTTTTTAGTCAGGATCATCACTTAAAGCCTTTTCTAAGCAGCTTCAGGTCCCAAGATCATCTGTACAAATGGAGCAAGAAAACCCCAATTATTTCCTACCTTTTATGCTGTGAGGAAAATAGGTTGTTCACCACCAGTGTCCAGACTCAGATACCATTAACTGTAGAGCTTCTGACCAGGATGGTGGCGTTGAAGTGAAGTTGAGTTGTTTTATAAGTGATGAATTGAAGTGGTGCTGAGGAGAATTTCACCTCCTCTGTTACACTCCAGGAATGTACCGTGATGTTCGGCTGTGTATTCATCTGAGGGTGTAAATGTGATGTACGGATCTCCTCACCACATGAAACAGAAATGTAGAAAATGAAATCCATATAAAAGTGGAAGTGAAGTGAGAACCTCAGCGTGAGGTGGATCTGAACCAGATGATGAATCTGAACAGCGGCTGATGTGTCGGTTCCTCTGAGGTTCTACCAACGTTACACTCAGATCTTTCAGACCACAGAGTGAATTATATTTCCGTGAGAAAGCAAACGGAGAATAACTAGATGATTATGGAACAGAGAGGACAGAGCGCTGAACAGCAGGAGACGAAGCGACGACTTCCTGCCAGTTTGGTGCTCTGATCTCCATCAGACTGTTCACACGTTCCTGCTGGATGAGAAGAGTCTCTGTTTCTCTCGGCTCATTCATGTTCCTTCACTGTGAAGTTGAAAATGCATGTTGGAGTTCTGATTAACCATATTGCTTTAGGGATTTAAATTCTTTTATGACCTGAACTTAGAGATCTTTTGTTCTTCTACCTTTAAGACAGCAGGATTTATTCTCTACTCATCTTTTATCCGCTGAGAGCAGACGGGGTCCCGATTCCCCACCGTATATTTAATCTCTCTGATTTAGTGCGGCTGAGGGAGCCGTCAAACTCGGACTGAATCGTCTGAGAGCTTTCCGATGTTGCTTTATGGATTTGCTCTATCAGCGAGGAACATTAATCTGCAGTCGGTGAAGAATTAGTTACTGGTTCCACGCTTGGTGCTGGACAGTTTTGGTCATCTTTCTTCTTAACGCAGAAGATCTTTATACCACTTTTAAAGAGTCACTTTTCTGTCTTGCAGCCTGAACTTAAAACCATACAAAAATATTTTTTCAAGCTTTATTTGCCTTATAATTATGGCCGTACTAAATTCACGGAAAAAATATGCTTAATTTCACAGACCTCGTTTTTCAAAAATCAGATTTCATGGATTTTTTAAAGAAAAGTGTCATAAATTGAATGACAGAATAAACGGAAGCGCCGCTCAGGTGGCGCAGCGGTAAAAACACACCCTAGAACCAGAGCTGGGATCTCGAATACATCGTATCGAGTTTCAGCTCTGCCTGCCGGCTGGGCTGGGCGGCTACATGAACAACGATTGGCCTGTTGTTCAGATAGGGGTGGCTGATTGATGGCGCCTGCACAGAGACGGGAAAAGAGTGCTCTCAGGGTGTGTCTCTCCATACACAGAGCTGATCCGCATTGCACTCGTCAAAGTGTAGGTGACAAAATGCATACGGCTGCTGCCCACGTGTCGGAGGGAGCGTGTGTTGTCTTCGTTCTCCTCAATCAGAGCGGGGATCGGCATTGGTGGAGAGGAAGCATGACGCAATTGGGCAATTGGACGCACTGAAAGGGAGAAAATGCATAAACAAAATATAAAAAATAAATAAATAAATGGAAGCTACAACACACAGCACAGCCTAACTTAATGGTTGAATGTAAACCTAGAACATCCAGAGACAATGCGAGGCTCCATGTTCTGTTTCAAATATGAACATATTTCATTTGCGTAGCGTTCAAGTAATAAGGAAAGTGTTTTAATGAAAAACTAGAATAAGAGGGTTGGAGAAGTAAGTTTTCTTATTTAGTACTTTGTAGAGCCACCATTTCCTTTCATCACAGTATATTTCTATTAATCCCCATCAGCTGTACACACACGTTCATTTTTGCAGAATTGTTTGAATTCTGTCTAATTTGACGCTGACTGCTCTGTTCACAGATCTTGTATTGGCCACTGAAGGACATTTACCCTCCTATTCATACTATCAGGGTCATTGTGCTGGAAGGTGAGCCTCCTTCCCATCTTCAGATGTCTATCAGAGGGCCACATGTTTTCCTCAGGAATTTGGATGTACTTGGCAGCATCCATTTTTCTTTCAATCTTAAGCAATTGCCCAGTCTCTGCTAAAGAATAACATCCCCAGACCATAATGTTGCCACCACCATGCTTCAGAGTAGATGTGGTGTATTTTCAGTGGTGTCCCGTTCAAACAAACCGCTTGAAGTTCAGTTTAAAAAGTTCAATCTTGGTCTCATTTGACTATAAAACTTTTGCCACATGGAATTAAATTCTTCTAATGTGTAAATACAGCTGAAAAAAAGTTAGACTCTGTTTAATTTTACTTTCCTGCTTTAATATAACAAAAGGCAAAGCTTTCCATCTGTTGTGGAAGGCACTGTGAATCGTTTTGACCTAAGAAGAGCACGAGGGTGGAGGACATTTGGACATGTGAGGAGCTGTCAGTACATACGTATATACATATTCAGCATTTAGCAGACGCCTTTATCCAAAGCGACTTACATTGCAGTTATAGTATACAGTCTGAGCAACTGAGGGTTAAGGGCCTTGCTCAAGGACCCAACAGCTGCAACCTGGCAGTAGTGGGGCTTGAACCAGCGACCTTCTGATTACTAGTCCAGTACTTTAACCACTAGGCTACAGCTTGTCAGTAAATCTGTAGACGAGGTGAAATGAGCCTTTTTTTCTCTCCGATCAGACGGTTTGATCAAACTCTCGTCTAATTAGAGACCGATACTGACACGACAAACTCAAGAACTTGTAAAAGACGTCCTGAATATTAAAGAAAATTTTGATATGAATAAAAAAGTTGGAATTATTCCAAACCTGTCGCTCCATCCTGGCCCGGGTGTCCTGCTGGGTAATAAAGATTTCATGTATTCATTTTACTCAGCACAAACTTGTAATCTATAATGACCTGACATTTCGGGCTTATTTAGCCAGGAGTTTGTTCCTGATTTGAATGTTAAGGAGAGTCTCTACAGAGCTGAACTCACTTGAAATTCTCCACCCAACCCACCTGCTGACTCACTTGTTTTCCACTACATCAGGTTTTCCTTTAAGATATTCGGTGTAGATCTCGACACAGAATAAATCTCAAATGACATTTTATAATCCAGTCACCGTGTCTGGAGATAGAACTCAAACAAACATTAACAGTTAAATCACTACCACAACAAACTCTAGTTCCAGAAAAGTTGGGACGTTTGGTAAAATTTTTGTTTTCATTCATTAGTAGCCAGTTTGCGCCATTTTTGCATTTTTCCTTTTGTAACCTACACTGTCAAGATGAGTGCTCAACCAAGCACAAAGAAACCAAAAATGCTTCGATTCAGGCAGGAACACTCCAAAGACGGCTGTTTCGTTCATACGTAGAAGAAGCTGACTGAGAATATTCAGATCTCATGTTACGTACAGAAATTTTAACCCTTCAACCTGACATTCATATTAAGTCAAGCGCCTCTGCTGGACAATTTTGGAACTTGCTGGCTGAGGAAAAATATCCAAACATAAGAAAATGTGCCACATATTTGACTGACAGCATTTTTGGATCAACCTACTTGTGTGAATCAGCTTTTTTAAACATGATAATAATTAAGACTAAATATGGGTCCACCCTTACTGATGAACACTTGAAAGCTGCTTTTGAATCAGTATCAGCAGCTATTTTATAGACTACATAAACCTGACTGACACCATTCAGTGTAAATCATCAGAATAAGGTTAGTGTGATTTTTCAGTCGCTTGTCCTGTAAAGCTGAATATCAATATAGGCAACTGAAGCGCATTTAAAAAAGCTTCAAAGCTTTTTTGAAAAATGATGAGGCCGATATTAAATAGTAGATCTCAAGCCACGAAAGTCTGGACACCCCTGATTTAACTGATAGAAGTAAAAATAAAATATTTCCAATGTTTTGACTGATCAGCTTTATTGTATTTTGTAAATATAAGCACGTACGATGCCTGCAACACACTCAAAAACAGTTGGGACAAAGGCAAGTTTAGGACTGTACTTCATCACCTTTTCTTTTAATGTGACTTTTTAATGGTTTTTCATGTGGTAAAAGGTAAAATACCTAAACTGTTTGTGATTTATTTTACAACCCCAAGTCAGAAAAAGTTGGGACAGTATTGAAAATGCTAATAAAATAAAAATACAGTGCTCCTTACCTTTACTTTGACTTTTTTTTTTATGGCAGACAGGGTGAACCTGAGATGTTTCATGTTTTATCTGCTCAACTTCATTTCATTTGTTAATGAACATCCATTCCTGCATTTCAGGCCTGCAACACATTCCAGGAAAAGTTGGGACGGGGGGAATTTAGGGCTAGTAATGAGGTGAAAAAACTAAATAATGATGTGATTCCAAACAGGTGAAAGCCGAGTCTCTGATGAGTAAAGATGATCAGAGGATCCAGTTTATCAACAAATGTGTGAGAAAATGATTGAAATGTTTAAAAACAATGTACATCAAAGAAAGATAGGAAGGGATTTGCATGTTCTCCCTCTACAGTGCAGAATATCATTAAACCATTCAAGGAATCAGGAGGAATTTCAGTGCGTAAAGGCCAAGGATTCAAGCTTAAGCTGAACGCCTGTGATCTTCCATCCCTCAGACGGCACCGCATCAAGAACCTCCACTCAACAATAGATTGACGATTCTCTCATGAAGTTTGTCAGACAGTGGTTAGTCATGAGTCTTATTTGCTGAGACTGAGCCTTCGGTGGATCTTCTTTTTATACCCAATCATGATCCAACTCACCTGGTTAATGTGGAACGTTTTATAATGGTGCTGCTTTAATATTCAATATAAAATTCTAAATGTATTTATATTAAAAAAATACAATGAAGTTGATCAGTGAAAGGACTGGAAAGATTTGCATTTTACAAAGCTGCAATTTACTGGAAATAGAGTTTGTTAATACTCTGTTCTGTTAATACACTAGCTGTGTCTACCGTGATCGACCGTCTGCTTTGTACAGAACTCCTTTTTGATCTTTTGTCTTTTTTCTTCATGTGTTTGATCTTTGTGATTAGTCCTGTTTGATTCTTCAGTGATTGCTTCGTCTTCTTTTACTGCTTCTCCCATTTTTTAAATCTGCTTTCAGCAATTATTGCTCTGTGACTGTTTTCTCAGGGCGTAATATTTTCGTGACCCCACGGCAGCCCTCCTCCCACCCCGTCGGCTCATAATTAGAGTGCATTACTACAGAGAGGAGCACTTTCCACTGCACAGAATGATAGACGAGCTGGTTGTATGTATAATTTTGGTAAATATGAAAGGTGCTCGTTGGTTCGAAACTCAGCTGGGCACCATCTAGTGGGCATAATTGCCAGTGCCTGCAGCAGATACTGATTGGCCACCATCTGCTTGGGTGGGACGACCGGACTATATGTGGGTGGGTCTTCATATGCTGTGTAAGGACCCTGATTGGCGTGTCCAGAATGCGAGGGCGAGAAGAGGAGGGCTGTGCACGTGTTGGATGAGGGTGAGCAGCGTCATGCTCTCCTCAGATGCAGTCGGGTATCCCTCAGCAGCGGAAGACAAACAGAAAATGCATAAAAAAAAGTCCCAAAACTTTTGCACATGCCGCTGAGGAAAGAGAGATTTCCATTATTATCTTGAGGGATTTTCTAACGTGACTTGAAAATGTAGAACATTGAAGAGCTCAGGAGCTCATACGTTCTATGGCCGAAAGTATGTGGACACCCCTTCTGTTCATTAAGTTCTAACATTTCAGCTCAACACACTGCTGACAGTTCTATAACAAATTATGATACGATATGCTCCAGTGTTGTGGTGACAGTTTAGGGAAGGTCCTTTCCTGTTCCAGCATGACTTCTTCAAAAACAAACTCTATTACTTTTCTACATCGTCACCTTCCGGTGCATTTTCCAGCGTCGTACCAACTTTTTAATGCCATCAGCAAAAATGAGCTCACAGCCACTGATGCAGCGCTGCTTTCACATCATCATCACATGAAAATCTTCTTCCCCTTAAAGCTTCTTTGTGCATCGAAAAGGTGGAAATTAGATGCTGCTAAATCCGGACTATAAGCATCTCTCAGTCTTTCAGAGACGACCGATTACTCCTCCTACTACACCCTCACCGCTTATAACCATAATATAAAAGTGAGGAAACTTTTTGAAGATCCCTCGTATATGGGATGACAAGTTTGAAGTGGAGGAACATCAAACTTCAAGAGGACCTCACAGTTCTCTGGCTATTACCCTAATCAACATCTTCAGGATGAATTGGAATGTTGACTGTGATCATCACCTTACTCCTCAACATTCATGCCTGACCGGAGTGTCGCTTTGTGATGTCATTTCCTCCTGAATAAGTGCGTACACTCAGCCGACGTGCTGAAGTCAGGTTGTTATTGATTGATGATATGGATGCATGAGGACAGTTTGTGTGTTTGTGTAATGAAGTGACTCAGATCCATTTCCTCCTCTTCGTTCTTCTTGCTCATTTCTGTTCATCTGGGTTGATTGAATTAAAGCTGCTTGGCTGATTAAATGAAATGACCTGTGGGATTTTCACACCTCATTAAGCTTCTTTACCTCCTCGTGTTCATATGAAAGAAACATCTCGTCTGCTGTCGCTTCAATCTGTTGGAACACGGAGCAGCAGTGAAATGTTTCTGAGACTGATTTTACTGAAAATTAATGTTCCAGGTTCTGCATCACATTTCCAAACAGATAGTAACACAGTCTAGAAAATCAAATCACACACACACACACACACACACACACTTTGTTGAAGCGTCAGTGACGTGACCGCTCATCTGGATCTAGTTCCCTCAGACGTGGCCAATTGTGTTTGTAAACAACAAGCTGGTGGTACCAGAGAGCAAAGATGGAGAGTCAAGTCCGAGTCGCACACACAGCGACTTCAGACTCGACTCGGACTCGTTTCAAATGACTCGGACTCGTGACTCGGAAAAAATGACTTGTGGACAACAAAAGTCAGCAACATTAGTTACGTGTGACAATTATATATATATATATATATGATCCGACAACATTCTGATCGTGTCATTTCTGCTCTCTAATAATAATAACGCTCCGGCCGTCTTTACCTGCAACACACGCAATGGGTAAATGTTCCAGCCAGCTTCCGGCGTAGTGATGAAGCGTCGCTCCCTACTTAAAATGGTGGAATACCCTACATAGTGCACTTCACAGTAACAGATAATGTGAATGGAACGCTCATACAGAATTGGTGCTAATGATTGTAAAAAGCGCTTTCTGGACCAATCAGAGCTTCAGATTGTAACTGTTAGTAAGAAATGCTGTTATTTGCATGTATTTAGTTTGCAGCGTCACACAGATGACGTGGTAATGAAACGCTTGATCGGCTTTCTAACGAGTTCATGTTTTACTTCACAACCGGGAAAAGTTTGGAGGTTTTTAATTATAAGCATATTTACAAAATAACAGATTCTATTCCTAATGGGACACACGCTTATAAATTTAATATCATCTGGAACAACATAAGCTAAGGTAAGTAGTATTATGGATTTTTTGCTGTGTTTGGGATTTTGGCCGCTGTGCCATAATTTGCAATGAAAACAAAACGTCAGTTTAAGCTTTTAACTGGTACCTAGGAAAGTAAAGGCACGAAGTAAAACTACGCTACACTTGCAATATATGTTTTGTGTTTATTATATCGACTCGTGACTCAACTCAGACTCTAGCCTAAAGACTCGTGACTCAACTCAGACTCTAGCCTAAAGACTCGTGACTCAACTCAGACTCGTATTTTGTGACTTGTGAACATCTCTGCCAGAGAGACTTGAATTTAGGTCCCTAAATTCAGGTTTAGGTTTAGTGCTCCTGTCTCCTTTTTTTAGAACATTAAACCATGTTAAGCTTTTTTTTTCTTACAATAAGTGTTTTAGATTCTCGGAAAAGCTGATTCTGATTCTCACAATTTCTCAGAAGCTCAAGCTGTAACACAAGTTTAAAAGTGAAACAGTAAGAAAAATCCAGATAAACACAGATACATGTGGAGCTTTCAGACGGGAATTGACAGTTATTCCACACAAATGCAGATTGTGTTCGCACTTTGATGAAGTTGACAAAGCTTGGTCTGACCACACCCACTTTGCAAAGTGAAACAAACTGAAAGTTTCTAATATGTCTGGGCCTTCAAGACTCAAGGAAGACGAGCACCGAAACATCTCTGTACTGCACATCAGGTGATGTAATGAATTTTCTCTGGTGCTTCAAATTGCTGAGCCACATCACATGTCTTATGTATGTCATGACATAAATGGTGGGTAGCACTGTCACCGCAAGAAGGGTCAGGCAGCCAGGGTCCTTTCTGTGTGAAGTTTCAATGTTCTTCCTGTGTCTGTGTGGGTTTCCTACTGGTGTTCCAGTTTCCTCCTACAAGTCCAAAGACATGCAGTCAGGCCAATTGGAGCAACAAAGAAATGCCCTAAGTGTGTGTGTGTGTGTGTGTCTTTACTGGCTTCCTGTAGCTGCCCACATTCAGTTCACAAACACTGATGCTCGCCTACAAAGCCAAACATAGACCAGCCCCAAGCTACCTTAGATAACTCATCACACCCCGTTCTGTACCACACAACCTCCGTGCCACTAGTCTCACTCCTCTTGATCCTCCACCCAGATCTCAAGGGAGACCAGCATCAAGGATCTTCTCTGTACCAGCACCCAAGTGGTGAAACAAGCTTCCCCATGTCTGTTCAAACATCTGAGTCAGTCTTCAAAAGATAACTAAACACCGTCATCACTTCTTTACTAAGCACTTAAGCCAAGAACCAACATGTACTTACTATCTTCATTTACATTTTTAGCATTTAGCAGATGCTCTTATCCAGAGCGATTTACAGAAGAGCTTCCACAGTAAACATTTCATACTCTAGTTTAAGTAAACAACAGTCCCGGAATACAAATCTGCTAAAACTGTTACAATAAAGGTTCTTTTGGTTTTTTAGAAATAAATAAGAGCGTGATGAAGGTGTTTAATCATCTTTTGAAGACAGTGAGAGACTCAGATGTTCGAACAGACAAGGGAAGCTCGTTCCACCACTTGGGAGCCAGTACTGAGAAAATCCTTGATGCTCGTGTTCCTCGAGTTATGGGTGGAGGATCAAGGCAAGTGAGACTAGTAGCTCAGGGGTTGTGTGGTACAGAGCGGGGTTTATTAGTCCCCTAAGGTAGCTTGGGGCTGGTCCATTTTTGGTTTTGTAGGCGAGCATCAGTGTTTTAAACTGAATGCGTGCAGCTACAGAAAGCCAGTGAAGAGAACGCAGCAGTGGGGTGATGTGGCAGTGTTTAGGTTGGTTAAAAACCAGCTGCATTTTGAATTAGTGTCAGGAGTTTAATAGTAAACATGGGAGCTCCTGGCAGGAGGGAGTTGCAGTAGTCAAGCCGTGAGATGACAAGTGATTGGACAAGAATCTGAGTGGCTTCCGCAGAGAAAAATGGACGAATCGTTAGTAGAGAGAACTTATGAGCAGTAATAATGAAGAGAAGTACAGTGTTCTTGTGTCGTTTTTTAATACATCAAACCATGTTAAGCTTTTTTTAACGATAAGCGTTTTAGACTCTCTCGGAAAAGCTGATTCTCACAATTTCTCAGAAGCTCGAGCTGTAAAACAAGTTTAAAAGTGAAACAGTGAGGAAAATCCAGATTAACACAGATACATGTGGAGCTTTCAGACTGAATCTGACAGTTATTCCACACAAATGCAAATACAGTTTAAAACACTGATGTTCTCCTACAAAGCCAAACATGGACCAGTCCCAAGCTAACTTAGAGAACTCATCACACACCGCTCTGTACCACACAACCTCCGACCACCTTCTCTGTACCAGCACTCAAGTGGTGGAATGAGCTTCCCTTGTCTGTCTGAACATCTGAGTCTCTCACTGTCTTCAAAAGACAATTAAAGACCTTCATCACTTCTTTACTAAGAACTTAAGCTAAGAACTAATATACACTTACTAACCTTCTATAGCATCTTATCTATAAATATATAAAAACTATACCTTTGTTGTAACAGTATATGTAAATGTGATGGGCTGGTGACCGGTCCAGTTCATCAGTGAATTAATACCATGACCCAGACCAGGCTAAAGCAGTGGTAGGACAGATGATGAATGAATGAATGCGATGATAATTGTGATCGAACCAGCTCCGCATGTCTCAGTGAGACGCTGTAATTCCACTAAAAGCAAATAATTTACTGACTCCGAAACTTTCATAGGGATTTTAATGAGGCAGAAGAAATCCTGCGTGTGTTGTAACATGTTTAATACGTGACCTTTAATCTGATCCCTTTTTAACACTAGCCTCTGCTGACAAGTGCTAATTAGCGTTAGCTTCCAGAGGCTGCGCTACATCCTGTAAAGTGACAAAGAGACAGAGAATGGCTTGTAAAATAAACGACATGCTCTTTGTTTCTTTCTTTTTGCTGTTAATTGTGCTCGGACGATCGTCTGCTGGTGTTTAGGCGCCCGGTTGGCTGATAGCAGAACTAAGATTCAAACTCGAGAGCTTGAGGTCTCACTGCTGCACCACCCGAGTGCCCATGTCATAAAAACCAGTTTCTTACATTTACTTTGACTTTTATTTTATGTCAGACAGGATGAACCTGAAATATTTCATGTTTTATCTGCTCAACTTCATTAAATAAACATCTGCAACACATACCAAAAAAAGTTGGGACGATAAAGCATTTACCACGTTGTAATGTTGCTGTTTCTTTTAACCACACTTAAAAGACGTTTTGGCACAGAGGAAACCAAGTGATTTAGTGTTTCAGCTTTTATTTTGTCTCGTTCTTCCTGCAAACACGTCTTAAGATGTGCAACAGTACGGGGTCGTTGTTGTCGCATTTTTCATTATAAAATTCTCCACACATTCTGTATTGGGGACAGGTCAGGACTGCAGGCAGGCCAGTCCAGTACCCGTACCCTCTTCTTCCACAGCCATGCCTTTGTAATGTGTGCAGCAGGTGGTTTTACATCGTCTTGATGAAAAATGCTGAACGTCCCTGGAAAAGACGACGTCTTGAAGGCAGCACATGTTGCTCTAAGATCTTTTCTGCATTAATGCTGCATCACAGAAGTGTAAATGACCTTTACCAAGGGCACTGACACACCCCATACCATGAGAGACCCTGGAATGCTGATTTATCTGACCACAATACACGTTTCCACTGTGTGATGGTCAATCCGAGATGCCTCAGAGCCCAGAGAAGTTGAAGCCGCTTCTGGACATGATTAACATAAAGCTTCTTTTTTGCACAGTAAAGTTTTAAGTATCATTTGTGCAGTAACTCTGTATTGTAGAGCTTGATAAAGGTTTGATAAACTAATCCCTCACCCATGATGCGGTGCCGTCTGAGGGATCAAAGATCACAGGCGTTCAGCTTAAGCTTGAACCCTTGGACTTTATGCACTGAAATTCCTCCAGATTCCTTGAATGGTTTAATGATATTCTGCACTGTAGAGGGAGAAATATGCAAATCCCTTCTAATCTTTGTTTGAGGTTCATTGTTTTTAAACATTTTAATCATTTTCTCACACATTTGTGGACAAACTGGATCCTCTGATCATCTTTACTCATCAGAGACTCTCAGCCTTTCCTGGATGCTGCTTTTGTACCAAACCATGATTACAATCACCTGTTCACATCACATCATTATTTAGTTTTTTACCTCATTACTAGCCCTAAATTGCCCCCGTCCTGACTTTTTTTTGAATGTGTTGCAGGCCTGAAATGCAGGAATGGATGTTTATTAATAAACTAAATAAAGTTCACCAAACGAAACATGAAACATCTCAGGTTCATCATGTCTGACATCAAATAAAAGTCAAAGTAAATGTATGGAACACTGCATTTCTATTTTATTAGCATTTTCCATTCTGTCCCAACTTTTTCTGATTTGGGGTTGTTAAATCGTGTGTGCTGCTCCTGTCCAGGGACGATTTGTGGCTCCATAAAACCAGTTTCCTAACAGATGTGTTTAAAGTGTTTTCAGCCACACACAACAGATAGACGTCATTCATTTACAGCCTATTAAATTACAACGTGAAGCTGCAGGTACGTTAGACAGCAGGCTGTGTCATTACCAGTAAAAGTAAACTGGTATTTAAACTGGTTTTGAGTGTGACCGGAGCAGCAATCACTCTTTATACCGTTTAGCTGGAGGCTGGTTGAAAGAGAACGTTAAAAATCAGGATTATTGATCAGGTCGTAACGTAAACAAGCTTCAGCCCGACACCGATTGAGTTGAATCTGTAATCAGGAAGTTCAGGTGGACACGCGGCTGCTGGAGTGCTGATAAAACCGCCGGCGTTTCATTTCCCTCTGGTTTTCCTCCACACGCTCTGGTTATCACTGTGGGTTTCAGTTCTCACATCACACAATCAGATCAGCCGGTAATCTGATAGAGTTTCTGTGGTGCCGCCGTAGATTCAATTCTCTTTGTTACTCGACTGATGTGATTCATCTTCAACAGCGTCTGTTTTTTTTCCTTTTCAGTTTAGTTTCTGTTCAAATGTATTTATTTACTTTTATTTGACTTATCAACCTCTTTATCCAGGTCAGAGTCGTGGCAAGTCTGGTTCCTCTAGAAAAGACTAGATTCAGGGTATGAGGCAAAACAGATACAGACACAAAGGCAAAGGCAAAACAGATACAGACACAGAGGCAAAACAGAGGCAAAGGCAAACTCTCAAACTCACAGACTTAAACCAAACAAACAGATCCAAAATGGAGACCACTGAGCCTTCCCCAGCTCCCCTCTTAAATGCCCTCAGATGCGGGACAGCTGGAGCTAATTTGCAGAGGGGACCAGTCACAAAAGCGGCGTTGGCTCAGGACTGAGAGTGAGAGAGGGGCGTGGCAGGAGAGTGAGAGTGCTCCCAGAGAGAGGGGTGTGGCACAGGAGCTCCAGCAAGAGCACACAGAGGCTGGATTCGTGACACTGACTCATTAGCTGCATCCGAAATCGCATACTTACAGAGTACATACTAGATTCGAGGAAATATGCACCGCTCGGCTGGTAAAGAAGTATGCGCTTTCAGTACAGAAGTGTGCAGTATGCACGCAACACCCCTATGTACTACGTCCGCCATCTTACCAACGTCAAGTGATGACGTGAGGACATGATGAAGTAATATCACCATAGTTACAGACCGCGTGCTCATTTCAAGCCCCGGATATTTATCATCTGTTTGCGCTAATCATAACGTTATTTAGGGTTGTACTCAATAATAACATTTTTATTTTATTTATCTTACTTACACCTGTAAACAGAGGACTCTTCGTTTTCCGCCATCTTTCTTGTTTCTTCTTCCGCTTCGAACGCCTACGCAGCTCCAGTTGAATTATGGGATGCATTAGCGGACCGAAAGTGTGCATCGTTTGCATACTCAAACATGGCTGCCCAAGTAGTAGGTCATCCGGGTACTTCTCGCGTACTTCTCGAGATTTATGTATACTATGTATTCGGTCATACTAACCGCTCTCGCGTACTGCTTTCGCGTACTATTGAGAATGGAAGTATGTGATTTCGGACGCAGCTTGAGAGTGCTCCTAGAGAGAGGGGTGTGGCACAGGAGCTCCAGCAAGAGCACACAGAGGGTGTGTTCGAAAACCTAGTGAGCTGCCTTGCTGTCTTACTGCCCACATAGGCAGCTGCCTCAGTAGAGAGGATTCTAATAAGTCATCGACTCATAAGGCAGGTTATTCGAACGCACTACTTAGACAGCGATAACATCTGGTTTCGCTTACTAAGCTAACAGTTAGCATCATGCCATTCAAACCAATGGGATGAGGTGGCACAACGCGCTAGCATGTCAAAAAACATCTGCCTCCGTGTACCGAAAATGGTTAAACTGTCCCTGATGCGCCCGAACTTGCAAATAAACGACACTTGTGCACGTTTATACAAATTAAAAATCAATAATAATTTATTACATTTGAAAATAACTGTTCGTTTCTCCGCACCGTCCGCCATGTTTTTCTTGAGTCAAAATAACATTGAAATTTTAAGATACCTAACTAGTGAGCATATTAAGGCATCTAGGATTCCGAACAGCCTCCTTCTCGGGAGCGCGCCTAGGACAACGTAAAATGCGTCTATGTAGAGAGATCACTAGGTTTTCGAACACACCCAGAGGCTGGATTTGTGACGCTGACCCATTGTTCAATTTTTGGAGGCATCATACAGATAGATGGGTTCTGATGTTGCTCATTTTGAACGACTGTAAAGACAATCCCATGTTTCCTTTCACCAAATGAGAGTCCATGAAACTAAAGCAGATGGAACTTGAGACATCGATCCACACTAACATGATCCCTCTTAATGATCGTGTCTGATCGAAATCTTCTTCTTCTTTCTTTTACTGTAACCAACGCGAGCTCGGTCAAACCTCGACTCCGAGCGCACACCGCCGATCGAAGACGCTCACCGCGTCAGTGTTCGTCTGTTACCATGGATACATCTTTAGCAGAAGCACTTCCTGTTTGTTAGTCAGCGGCTCTGATGCTTTTCGCTCTGATTGTTATTACAGTGTGGCTGTAATTACACTGAATCTGGTTTGCTGGAACTGTAATGGTGTGAAGAGATTCGGCTCTGACGTTCCGGTCTGATTATAAATTATAAACTCCTCGTCTCTACAAACACAGAAATAATAATAAGATAATAAGATGGGTTTTTTTATCTTCTCTGTGGGTTTTACTGCAAGAAAAGCAAAAACAAG
Source organism: Trichomycterus rosablanca (assembly GCF_030014385.1). Lineage (NCBI taxonomy): Eukaryota > Metazoa > Chordata > Actinopteri > Siluriformes > Trichomycteridae > Trichomycterus > Trichomycterus rosablanca. The sequence continues at coordinate 36,451,714 of NC_085999.1, read as the reverse complement.
AACACGTCTGTTTAATTACTGCATGTGTGAGGAGAGGAAAAAGCACTAACTTCAAATCTTACAAAACCAAGTTCCAAAAAAAGCTGGGACAGAAGGAAAACTGTAAAGTAACCTACTGCAAATCCTTTTTGACCAGTGTTAATATATACCAATAAGGCATAACATTATGACCAGCTTCCTAATATTGTGTTGGTCCCCCTTTTGTTGCCAAAACAGCCCTGACCCGTCGAGGCATGGACTCCACTAGACCACTGAAGATGTGCTGTAGTATCATTAGCTTCTTCAGCAGTTGGAGCTACAGTAGCTCGTCTGTTGGATCGGACCACACGGGCCAGCCTTCGCTCCCTACGTACATCAATGAGCCTTGGCCGCCCATGACCCTGTCGCCGGTTTACCACTGTTCCTTCCTTGGATCACTTTTGATAGATACTGACCACTGCAGACCGGGACACACCCCACAAGAGCTGCAGTTTTGGAGATGCTCGTCTAGCCATCACAATCTGGCCCTCGTCAAACTCGCTCAGATCCTCACGCTCGCCCATTTTTCCTGCTTCTAACATCAACTTTGAGGATAAAATGTTCACTTGCTGCCTAATATATCCCACCGACTAACAGGTGCCGTGATGAAGAGATAATCAGTGTTATTCACTTCACCTGTCAGTGGTCATAATGTTATGCCTAGTCAGTGTATACTATACAGTATTATATACACCGATCAGCCATAACATTAAAACCACCTCCTTGTTTCTACACTCACTGTCCATTTTTATCAGCTCCACTTACCATATAGAAGCACTCATACCAGCACAACACACACTAACACACCACCACCATGCCAGTGTCACTGCAGTGCTGAGAATGATCCACCACCCAAATAATACCTGCTCTGTGGTGGTCCTGTGGGGGTCCTGACTAAAGCTGAACCACCGCCTGACAGTCACTGACGTCCGGGCTTGTTAAAGGTCTCCTCGTTCAATTGACGCTGTGTCATTTTGCTCAGATGTTTTGTCGGCAGCTCGGTCGAACACTTCACACTCTGTTGTTGGTTTGTGCGCTCGAGCCACTACCAGTGTGGTGTTAAAAGCTAAAAGCTAACGTTGAAAACGTTCCTGCTGGTGCTTTTAATGGAGATCAATAAAATGTTTGGTCTCTAAAAAAAGCTGCGAAGTGGTTGAGCAGAAGTAAATAAATTGATTGAGAAACGAAAGTGCAGTGACGACTGACGCTTAATAGACCATAAATAAAGTGGGTTTTCTTACCCAGACTCACAAATACCCTCAGCAAAACAGAGGCAAATTCATAAAATACCCCACAGTTCAACTGGTTTCAAAGTTCTGATTGGTCAGAGTCAAATGAAAATATTATTGACCATTACTCCAGGAGTTACGGTCTGTAATTGAGGCTGTAGTGTTACTACAGTCACCATCCTTAATTCTATTGTTGCTTTGGAGTCAATACCCATGAACCTCCTGTTGTTGAAGTGTATATACTATACAGTATTATATACACTACATAAACAAAATATATACTATACAGTATTATATACACTACATAAACAAAATATATACTATACAGTATTATATACACTATATAAACAAAATACATACCATACAGTATTATATACACTATATAAACAAATATATACTATACAGTATTATATACACTATATAAACAAATATATACTATACAGTATTATATACACTATATAAACAAATATATACTATACAGTATTATATACACTATATAAACAAATATATACTATACAGTATTATATACACTATATAAACAAAATACATACCATACAGTATTATATACACTATATAAACAAATATATACTATACAGTATTATATACACTATATAAACAAAATATATACTATACAGTATTATATACACTATATAAAAAAATATATACTATACAGTATTATATACACTACATAAACAAAATATATACTATACAGTATTATATACACTATATAAAAAATATATACTATACAGTATTATATACACTATATAAACAAAATATATACTATACAGTATTATATACACTATATAAACAAAATATATACTATACAGTATTATATACACTACATAAACAAAATATATACTATACAGTATTATATACACTACATAAACAAATATATACTATACAGTATTATATACACTATATAAACAAAATATATACTATACAGTATTATATAGACTATATAAACAAAATACATACTATACAGTATTATATACACCATACAAATAAAATATATACTATACAGTATTATATACACTATAAAAACAAAATATATACTATACAGTATTATATACACCATACAAATAAAATATATACTAAACTGTATTATATACACTATATAAACAAAATATATACTATACAGTATTATATACACTACATAAACAAAATATATACTATACAGTATTATATACACTATATAAAAAATATATACTATACAGTATTATATACATCATACAAATAAAATATATACTATACAGTATTATATACACTATAAAAACAAAATATATACTATACAGTATTATATACACCATACAAATAAAATATATACTAAACTGTATTATATACACTATATAAACAAAATATATACTATACAGTATTATATACACCATACAAATAAAATATATACTACACAGTATTATATACACTATAAAAACAAAATATATACTATACAGTATTATATACACCATACAAATAAAATATATACTAAACTGTATTATATACACTATATAAACAAAATATATACTATACAGTATTATATACACTATATAAACAAAATATATACTATACAGTATTATATACACTACATAAACAAATATATACTATCCAGTATTATATACACTATATAAACAAATATATACTATACAGTATTATATACACTACATAAACAAAATATATACTATACAGTATTATATACACTATATAAACAAAATACATACTATACAGTATTATATACACTACATAAACAAAATACATACTATACAGTATTATAAACACTATATAAACAAATATATACCATACAGTATTATATACACTATATAAACAAAATACATACTACAGTATACAGTATTATATACACTACATAAACAAAATACATACTATACAGTATTATATACACTATATAAACAAAATACATACTATATAGTATTATATACACTATATAAACGTTGGATCTGTGGTACTTCTGAATTTACCGTCCATGGCTGTGAAGTCTTCTTTAATGGCTCTCTTGGACTTTTTGAGTTGCCATCCACTGTTCCACTATTGTAACTGTCCCTAATTCTTCTAGACCACATGGACCAGCCTTCGCTCCCCACGTGCATCAATGAGCCTTGGCCGCCCATGACCCTGTCGCCGGTTTACCACTGTTCCTTCCTTGGATCACTTTTGATAGATACTGACCACTGCAGAACACCCCACAAGAGCTGCAGTTTTGGAGATGCTCTGACCCAGTCGTCTAGCCATCACAATTTGGCCCTCGTCAAACTCGCTCAAATCCTCACGCTCGCCCATTTTTCCTGCTTTTAACATCAACTTTGAGGATAAAATGTTCACTTGCTGCCTAATATATCCCCCCTACTAACAGGTGCCGTGATGCAGAGATAATCAGTGTTATTCACTTCACCTGTCAGCGGTCATAATGTTATGCCTTGTCGGTGTATGTTACTCTTGTAGTGGCTATTCATATTTCCTCTGAAGTCACTGTCCTTAAGTTTATCTAGAGCTGTCATTCCCTCAGAGGTTCTTTATGGTTCTCCTATAAGTGCCTTCCTGCCTGTGAGTTGCCACCCTATCCACGTCCTCTGAAATATCATCATCCTGTTTATCTTACTTTTTTTTGCTATTCTTCATGGACAATCCTCTCAATCTCAATCCTTTCAGTCAATTTGATGTAAAATATGGACAGGTTTAAGCCTGGGCTTTGGCTGGGCCACCCAAGGACATTCAGAGTCTTTGCAGTGTTGTTTTGGCTGCATGCTTTGGGTCACTGTCGTGTTGGAAGGTGGTTTGTAACATAAGCATGCTCTCCAGCGGGTAGCAGTGAGATGTCTGCTGGTGTTAAAGCTTCTACAACATTTCACTAAACCAGAAAATTGAAGGGAAGTGAAGCCTGAAATGAGCTGAAACTGATCAAGAGGAAACGTTCATCCATGATTCAGATACACACAGGGTAAACCTCACCTTTAACCCTGGTTCCCCCTTTCAAACCACCACCCCATCATTGAGATACTCTCGGGGTAAACACGTCCCCTTTGAGCCTCCACTGATTGTAAATAGTGGAGCACTTTGGTCCAGCGTAACTTGACTGATGGATGGAAACTGATTGGGTGAGAGCAGAAGTGTGTGAGAGATAGTGGAGGATTTAACTTCACCGCTTGGTGACTCGGGTTTGGAGAAAGTTTCGGAGTCTGATCTCACCGGGATTTTAGGATTTTAAATCCAATTACACGCCGTCTACACTTCCTCTTTTCCTCCGCAGATCTTCTCTTACTGCTGTAGTGAACCTCGCTGATACATCCTTCATCCTTCATCCTTCATCCATCATCCATGAAATACACTAGATGAACCAAATGGCCAAAAGTATACACCAATCAGCCATAACATTAAAACCACCTCCTTGTTTCTACACTCAATGTCCATTTTATCAGCTCCACTTACCATATAGAAGCACTTTGTAGTTCTACAATTACTGACTGTAGTCCATCTGTTTCTCTACATACCTTTTTAGCCCCCTTTCACCCTGTTCTTCAATGATCAGGACCCCCACAGGACCACCACAGAGCAGGTATTATTTAGGTGGTGGATCATTCTCAGCACTGCAGTGACACTGACATGGTGGTGGTGTGTTAGTGTGTGTTGTGCTGTATGTTATGTAGAATACAGAGAAAAAGGCGAGAACAAAGCAAGCCTCCCAACAAAATAATGCCTCTCACTCATGTAAACATTTACATTTACGACATTTAGCAGACGCTTTTATCCAAAGCGACTTACATTACTGCAACAGTATACTGTCTAAGCAATTGAAGGTTAAGAGCCTTGCTCAAGGGCCCAACAGTGGCAACCTGGCAGTGATGGGGCTTTCGACCAGCTACCTTTCGATTACTAGTCCAGTTCTTTAACCGCTAGGCTACAACAGACTATTACAGTTATTAAAAATGTATTTCCAGAGGAACAGGAGGCCCGTGGGCTTAAATATGAGTTTGGATGCTAGCTACCTTTCGATTACTAGTCCAGTTCCTTAACCGCTAGGCTACAACAGAGAATCGGACAATTACTGAACTACAGGTCTTGGTTCGCTTCTCGCAGGAATTATGAACAATTGGACCAGACCAGACGTTTGGTTTTTGGTGGTGGTGTGTTAGTGTGTGTTGTGCTGGTATGAGTGGATCAGACACAGCAGCGCTGCTGGAGTTTTTAAATACCGTGTCCACTCACTGTCCACTCTATTAGACACTCCTACCTAGTTGGTCCACCTTGTAGATGTAAAGTCAGAGACGATCGCTCATCTATTGCTGCTGTTTGAGTTGGTCATCTTCTAGACCTTCATCAGTGGTCACAGGACGCTGCCCACAGGGCGCTGTTGGTTAGATTTTTTTGATTGGTGGACTATTCTCAGTCCAGCAGTGACAGTGAGGTGTTTAAAAACTCCATCAGCGCTGCTGTGTCTGATCCACTCATACCAGCACAACACACACTAACACACCACCACCATGTCAGTGTCACTGCAGTGCTGAGAATGATCCACCACCTAAATAATACCTGCTCTGTGGGGGTCCTGTGGGCTAACAAAGTATGTAGAGAAACAGATGGACTACAGTCAGAACTACAAAGTGCTTCTATATGGTAAGTGGAGCTGATAAAACAGAGTGTAGAAACCAGGAGGTGGTTTTAATGTTATGGCTGATCAGTGTATGTACACAATTTCTAATAATTTATAATACTGATAAATATCTGAACATACTTCAAATTCAGTGAGCAGCCTTCTCAGAGAGGTCACACTATTTTACTATCATTTGTTTTTAAAATAGACTGTCCAACAAGCTCATGGTCTGGTGTCCAAATACTTTTGGCATTATAGAGTTTGTGTCTGGGGTACGATTTCAAGTCTTGTTTACACGGTGCTGGAAAAACTGTCTGTCCCAGTCAGGCTGTACCATCAGCAGGACAAGAACCCGAACTAATCCGAGGGTAAAAGAGAATGAGGAGTTGGCAGGGTGAGCACACAGATGCTCTCTCTCTATATCACTCTCTCTCTCTCTCTCTCTATCTCGCTCTCTCTCTCTATCTCGCTCTCTCTCTCTCTTTGATTAGCTGTGCTGCTGGCGTTCTCTTCTCCATGCTGGGATGATGGTGTGAATTTAGATGAAGGAGAAAATCTTCCTCCTCTGAGAGACGTTTGAGAAGTTTCAGTGATCAGGCAGAACAGATGGATTTTCAGCTGCTGGTTTGATGGTGGATTTCTTCTATTTATTTTTTTCAAACCCAATTTCTGTCTCTGCTTCATGGTGGAACCCAAAAATGTGAAGGGAATTTAGAAATAAAACTCCTGTTCAGTGGCGTAACTAGGAGCTCATGGGCCCCAGTGCAAAAAAAAATTTGGGCCCCCCTCAACAAATTTCATATATATATACTGTATATATATATATTGGTCTAGTAATGTTAAGCAGGTTACACAGATTCCCAAAATCCCTTGCTGTGCACTCACTGTATACAGTAGACCCTTGAGTTACGAACGGTTTACCATACGAACATTTCAGGTTATGAACGATCTTTTTCAACTTAATGTACGAACAAATTTTGGATTACGAACAGAAATCCGCAAAACACGTGACGTCATGAACAAGTTAACTCCGACCGTCTCTCTCTCTATATATATACAGTGAGCGAACATTCGGACAGCGGATGGTGTTTTTCCGGTGATTTCTTTACATTTTGTAAAATTCAATATTGAGCCTAAAATATATGCAAGTCCACGAGACCATGGAACGCATTAACAGGTTTCCCAAACATCCTTATGGTAAAAAATACCTTAAAACTCAACGCCTTTTAAACTCCACGCCACGCCCCGAACGAACTGACGTTCAGTTTTAAGGTACCACTGTATGTAAATATATAATGTAAAACCTGTAGATAAATATTAAAATTGTTGAACTGTACTACTGTGGAGAAATTTCATTTACCTAGGCACTGGTTGCCTGATGCTTTTAGGATTCAGTTTAAAATCTTGGTTTTTACATTCTAGGCGGTGCATGGTGATGGACCAGAATATATTTCTGACCTTTTAGTGCCGTATTCCAGTGCCAGGACTCTGAGGTCCTCCAGTCAAGAGCTTTTAGTTGTCCCTAGGACAAAGCGGAAAACGGAACCTAAGTTGTGGAATACCCTGCCCTTGGATATTAGACTTGCTGGGTCAAAGGGGATTTTTAAAAGAAGGCTTAAGACATATTTTTATACCTTAGCCTTTGAGAATGGACACTAGATGATGTTTTCTGTTTTATTGTTTATTAGATAGAGCTGCACTGTTTGTATGGTTAATGTCTGATTTTATTCCATTCATGGATGTAGCCGGGTTGTTTTTCTGGTTTTATATGTATTTTATGTGTGTTTTATTTTTGTTTTATTTCTTTTATTCATATTGTATCTTATTGATTGTGAAGCACTTTGTAGCTTGCCTTAGAAAAGTGCTATATAAATAAATGTTTACTTACTTACTTACACTAGAACTTAAGCATAGAATACAGAGAAAAAGGCGAGAACAAAGCAAGCCTCCCAACAAAATAATGCCTCTCACTCATGTAAACATTTACATTTACGACATTTAGCAGACGCTTTTATCCAAAGCGACTTACATTACTGCAACAGTATACTGTCTAAGCAATTGAAGGTTAAGAGCCTTGCTCAAGGGCCCAACAGTGGCAACCTGGCAGTGATGGGGCTTTCGACCAGCTACCTTTCGATTACTAGTCCAGTTCTTTAACCGCTAGGCTACAACAGACTATTACAGTTATTAAAAATGTATTTCCAGAGGAACAGGAGGCCCGTGGGCTTAAATATGAGTTTGGATGCTAGCTACCTTTCGATTACTAGTCCAGTTCCTTAACCGCTAGGCTACAACAGAGAATCGGACAATTACTGAACTACAGGTCTTGGTTCGCTTCTCGCAGGAATTATGAACAATTGGACCAGACCAGACGTTTGGTTTTTCTGATTTTGTCTGTTAAATCCAAAATCCTTTAAATGGAGGTCCGTTAAATCGAGGTTCTACTGTACTAAGATTTAATCCACATCAGCACAAACCAGTGTAGAAAACCAGTAAGGAAACAGGAATGCACCAGTGAATACGAGAAGATCTGATCAGATCTCAGGACTCTGAGACTTTATTGATTCTCTCTTGTTAAACTTGTCTCATGCAGTAACATCAGGATCTCGTGGCCTTTTGCCACATAATGTGTGTCTTATAATTTTGACATCACTTTTTGCATCAGTTTGTATGCAGTATTTCTTATGGAGCTTCCACAAATCAAACTTTAGACCAAATCAAACTTTATGCTGTCGACTGAAGTTCGGCGGTTCAAACCCTGATGAGTCAGTAAGCTGATAGTCAGGAAGCCCCAGAGTCATGTTCTAAAACTTATTACATTTATTAAAAAAGTATTCCCAGAGGAACACGAGGCTCATGGGCTTAAATATGAGTTCGGATGCCAGATTTCCCGTTGCTGACGTGATGCTACAGTAAGGCCTTGTGGGAAATTACAGTAGATTGTTGTAGAGTCGGGACCGGACGAGGCGACTCCCTGTAGAAGAAGGTTTTAATATTTACATAAGGTGGGTGAGGAAGTGCAGCGTTCAAGGTCGTGATTAAACTGGGAGTTTAAAGTGGTTTCCTGGAGAAGTGTGGAAGCGACCGGCTTCATTCAGCACTAATTACTGCAGCACGTGTTTAAATAACGAGAGGAAATGATTTCAGCTATTAGAAATAAACGTCCTTAACAGCACACGTGAAGCACTGTGATCGTGAAACGATGGCTGCTGTGAAATCACTGTTAACTAAACCTATGTTACATAACCAAAAGTATGTGGACACCTAATCGCAAGCTTGTTGGACCAACCATTTCTCTTTCTTTTTGGCCATAACAGTCTTAACTCTTGTAGGCTTTCTACAAGATTTTAGACAAGACTTGTATCTGTGGGAATTTGTAACCTGGCTTAGCAATTTGTGTGCCTAAAACCTAAATCTATTTATAACAAAAGAGTGTCCGCAAACATATGGACTTATAGCTTATATATTCAGAACAACATCTTTCTAAAAACATGAACAAATGAAAATGTAGCTGCCTTGGAATGATTTGTAACTTTGATTAGAGTTCCAGAGTGTCTTGGACCCCAATAGGACCCTCACTGATCAGATGATGTTTGGGTGGTGGATCATTCTCAGCACTACAGTGGCACTAACATGTTCTGTATACACTAATCAGCCTTAACATTAAAACCACCTCCTTGTTTCTACACTCACTGTCCATTTTATCAGCTCCACTTACCATATAGAAGCACTTTGTAGTTCTACAATTACTGACTGTAGTCCATCTGTTTCTCTGCGGGCTTTGTTAGCCCCCTTTCACCCTGTTCTTGAATGGTCAGGACCCCCACAGGACCCCCACAGAGCAGGTATTATTTAGGTGGTGGATCATTCTCAGCACTGCAGTGACACTGACATGGTGGTGGTGTGTTAGTGTGTGTTGTGCTGATATGAGTGGATCAGACACAGCAGCGCTGCTGGAGTTTTCAAATACTACTGTCCACTCTATTAGACACTCCTACCTAGTTGGTCCACCTTGTAGATGTAAAGTCAGAGACGATCGCTCATCTATTGCTGCTGTTTGAGTTGGTCATCTTCTAGACCTTCATCAGTGGTCACAGGACGTTGCCCACGGGGCGCTGTTAGCTGGATATTTTTGGTTGGTGGACTATTCTCAGTCCAGCAGTGACAGTGAGCGCTGCTGTGTCTGATCCACTCATACCAGCACAACACACACTAACACACCAGCACCATGTCAGTGTCACTGCAGTGCTGAGAATGATCCACCACCTAAATAATACCTGCTCTGTGGTGGTCCTGTGGGGGTCCTGACCATTGAAGAACACCATGAAAGTGGGCTAACAAAGTATGCAGAGAAACAGATGGACTACAGTCAGTAATTGTAGAACTACAAAGTGCTTCTGTATGGTAAGAGGAGCTGATAAAATGGACAGTGAGTAGAAACAAGGAGGTGGTTTTAATGATATGGCTGATCAGTGTATATGTGTGTAGCAGGTGCAGCAATGTTGTTGAGATTTTTAAATTTCTATTAGGAACACATTTCCTGTGCTGGTTGTAGGTGGACAGTTAGAGACACAGTGTGTGCTTATTTCTGTTTAGTCCTTTATCAGTGGACACTTTCTGGACACAGGACGCTTTTGGCTTTATATTTTTGGGTGAAGCGCTGTTCTCCTCCCAGCAGTGATGTTGCGTTGCTCTTTCTTCATGGTCTGTATTTTATCCCCAATTCCATTAGCTTTCTGTTTAAATGTTATGTTTTGATCTGTAGGTCTGCAGCTCTCAGTCGCTATGTGTGAACTGAGCGCTTGGCGAAGCAGGAAAAACATCTAGCATGTTAAATATCTGGACCAGACTGTGACTCAGAATCCTGTAGTGTGAAAGGCATTGTAAGCTGGTTGCGAGTGGCAGCGAGCGCTACGTCGAACTACTGCAGATGAGAACGCCAGATACGGGGTGACCTGGGGGAGGAGTGTTAAAGCGTGGGACAGGGGCGTAATATAGTTTCTATCAGAATACATCAGCACACACACAAGATTTACAGTATTTTGTGATCTTATCGTTCACGCCAAACCATAATACCCACGCTGCATTGCAAAAAATATTTATTAACCTTCAACTCAGTACAGAACAGATGATCCCTGCTGGTCATGTAGCCAAATCCACTCGGATTCATTTCTTTTCCTACTTTCTTTTACGTTGCACATCAGTGCACAAACAACTTTGATCCCTCGCTACTTGTTGACGTGTATTTTTGGACGTGGTATCATTAAACCCCTCGTCACTCCTCACGATTGTTTTAGTGACAAAACTTAGTTTTGGAGAGTGGACAGATTCGCCTGTGATTCCTCCTGGTGATAGATGGTGTAGTGTGTGATCCCCTATCGCCGATCAGTCGTGTAGTGCGAACTGTACAGAGATCTGACGACTTGGAATGTGGTGTAGTGTGAACCTGGCGTAAGTTGCTCCTGTGTGAAAGTAAATATAAATAAAGGAATCTGTAAGTGTGTAATAGCGTGTGATAGACTTGCACTCTTTTATATAAAGAAAGAAAAAGACCCTGAACGTGCATGTTGAAGATAAGAGAACACTAAAAAAGAGATCATGCCTGGATTCCGGTGTTCAGTCTTTTTCGGGATCCACCGGTAGCGTGTGGGTGCTGGAGCTGGTGAACTTTTTTAGGAAGCTGCCCACGTTCCCAGTAGTTTAAAAGCAGAAGTGTTACATAATGCCATGTGGGAGTTCACTGGTCAGGACTTACGTTTGGACTTTGATGTTGTGATGATATTTTACAATCCAGAGTAACTCGAGTATAAGGACACACACACACACCGCGACACACACTCACTTTATTACTTTCAGCATTTTATTCACTGAACAGTCTACAGAACTCTCATCACTGAAATACACAACATAGAGTTTAGTTGTTTTGGGATTATATATATATATATATATATATTATTTAAAATATATATTATATATAATGCAAAGCATTAAACATAATAATAATAATTGCAGTATCCAGTCTCTGCTTTAATGGTTTTAATGGGTTTTTGGAAGTCATGCAGGTTTTGTGGTCAGGCTGGATCTAGCTGAACTGGGTTAATGGTTTTGAATTGGTTTAGGTTGATGGTCAGGCTGATTCTAGCTGGACTAGTTTAATGGTTTTAATGGGTTTTTGGATGGTGGTCAGGCTGGATTTAGCTGAACTGGTTTTGATGGGTTTTTGGATGGTGGTCATGCTGGATTTAGCTAAACTGGTTTGATGGTTTTGATGGGTTTTTGGAGGCTGGTTTTAATGGTTTTTTTTAGGCTGGTCAGACTGGATGTAACTGAACTGGTTTTGATGGGTTTTGGATGCTGGTCAGGCTGGATCTAGCTTAACTGGTTTTAATGGGATTTTGGATGCTGGTAAGGCTGGATTGAGCTGGTCTGGTTTAATGGTTTTAAAGGGGTTTTGGATGCTGGTAAGGCTGGGTTGAGCTGGTCTGGTTTAATAGATTTAAAGGTATTTTGGATGAATTTAGCTGAACTGGTTTTGATGGGTTTTGAATGCTGGTCAGGCTGGTCTTCAGTGTGGAGCGAGTGGTAAACGATACATAGGCTGAAGTTGTGTCTGCTCACCAGATCTGATTAACGCAGTCATCTGAAACTTCTCAATTACTCTGATCAGCTGTGTGAATGTGTTATGACAGTTCTGTATCTGGTCCACCAGAGGAACAGATTGTGCCAGTCAGTGCTTTAATGGAGTTAAACGGAGCTGATAGGTGCTAAATGGACGTTTTATGGTGTTAGCACTTGTAGCTAATGGAGTGCAACCCCGAGATCCTCTTTCACTCTGATCTTCAGATTAAACGTCTCCATCGTTCACTGTGAAGAACCAAACTGAACAGTGAGTAAACTTCAGTTAAACCAGTACTTACAGAGTTAATGGACTCTGACCACTGACCGATCGTTTATGTCCTGAACATCATTACTCCACTGCAGCAGTGCGTCGCTACATTTCACGGCTACATGTATGTGGACACGAGTGCTTTAGTCACATCAACTGCTAACAGCTGTATAAAATCAGTGCTATTAAATGAATTTTATTCTACAGTATAAACCCTGTGGCAGCTACTTTTCTGGTGTGACTGACCCTGTCCACAAAGCCAGAACCATAACATGAATCCTTTATTGATCCTGATGGGGGAGTTTGAGTGTTACAGCGTCTCCAGCACAGCGTTAGAAACAGAAAGGTGTGAAAGGCGTTGTGAGCAGGTTGCGAGTGGCAGCGAGTGCTATGTGGAACTACAGCCAATGAGGCCAACGCAGGATACGGGGTGACTTTTTAAACACTTCATTGTCACTGCTGGACTGAGAATAGTCCACCAGCGGCCCGTGGGCAGCGTCCTCTGACCACTGATGAAGGTCTAGAAGATGACCGACTCAAACAGCAGCAATAGATGAGCGATCGTCTCTGACTTTACATCTTCAAGGTGGAGCAACTAGGTGTTGGTGTGTCTAATGAGTGGACAGTGAGTGGAAATGGTATTTAAAAACTCCAGCAGCGCTGCTGTGTCTGATCCACTCATACCAGCACAACACACACTAACACACCAACACCATGTCAGTGTCACTGCAGTGCTGAGAATGATCCACCACCTAAATAATACCTGCTCTGTGGTGGTCCTGTGGGGGTCCTGACCATTAAAGAACAGCATGAAAGGGGGCTAACAAAGTATGTAGAGAAACAGATGGACTACAGTCAGTAATTGTAGAACTACAAAGTGCTTCTATATGGTAAGAGGAGCTGATGAAATGGACAGTGAGTGTAGAAACAAGGAGGTGGTCATAATGTTATGGCTGATCGCTGTATACTATGACATTAGTGACATATGACATTGTTATGATGTCAGCTAATGCTTAGCACAAAGTCTTGAACTCACCCTCTTGGAACAGCATTGAGATGAATTGGAATACTGACTGTGAGCATGGTCTTCTTGTGCAATGTCGGTGCTTGACCTAACAAAGCTCTTTCACTTTGATGGATGTAACTCCCACAGACACAGTCCGTAATCTTGTGGAAAGCTTTCAGTGATGAGTGCAGGCTGTTATTGCCAGCGAAGAAGAGTGGAACAGTGGGACAGTGGTAGCCTATTAGGTAGAGCTTTGGCCTATCAATTAAAAGGTTGAGAGTTTGAATCCCAGCTCTGGCTTGCACCCACTGTTGGGCCCTTGAGCAAGGCCCCTAACCCTCTCAGCTCCAGGGGCGCCATACAAACGCTCTGACTTTATGCGAAGAACGAATTGAATTGTACTGTACACATGTAAAAGTATATATGACAAATAAAGGCGTTCTATTCTATTCAAACAGAGCACAGTCCTGCAGTTATGATCTTTTCACTTTAACAAGCTCAGATTGGATCATGGTTACGTACCCGAGTATTCCGACCAAGCGTGAACATGTATTACCAGATTGTTTATACTGATGATCACTGAGATGAAAAATATAGGCTGAAAATATGAAGAAATGCTGTGGGATGGTGGGAGTTCGAAACCATCATTTATTTAGTTTGTGTTCGGTTTCACTTCATATGCACTGGTAGCTATAAATCATTTCCTGCTTATTTTACACAGGGTGTCCCTCAGGGATCGACTCTAGGTCCATTATTATTTCCACTTCATCGATTATACAGTCTTTCTGGAAATGTGGAATGGTTTTCGTTATTTGGACCCTTTTCTAGTGTTAAAATAGTTTTCCAAAAAAAAAAAAACCTAATCATTTTTTTCATGCTTTGTGACTGGTGACTTCGGTGCCTAGATTAAAGGGGCTAGTTTGACTGAGCTGCAGCCATTACAGTAGAAAAGTGCAGGAAGCTTTTTTGATGCAAATTCAGGTCTCAAGATCATCTATACAAACAACTGTCCATAAATACACTGTACGTGGAACAGTGGCGGCTTTAACAGGGCAGGACAATTACTCAGACTGTTACCTCGATCGTACTGAAAAGTAATGTGTCTGCCAACAAACTGTACATTACATTTTATTACATGCATCACATTAAAGCCGGTGGTTTAATGCATTGTTGTTTTGCTGGTGCAGAATCACGTCCTAACAGAGAAATGAGGAGAAACCATTTTGAGGGAAACTGGAATGGGAATGATTCCTAATGGGAAACCATTAAGGCCAATTTAGGATGGAAGTGAACTGGGAGGATTTATGCGAATGAGACGCTAATGAGGTTTGGAAGCATTTCAGGAAGGAAACCAGAGTGAACTGAGTAAGAATGAGAGTGAATTTTAATTTATAGAGGCACTCTGGACTTTATGGGAAAACATTCATCCCAGTTTGTCTTTCCTAGGTGTCCCAGTACTTTTGGCCATTTAGTGTAGGTGTCCTTATACATTAGAGTAGTGTACTTACAAAAGTAAAAGTACATTACATACACTGATCAGCCATAATATTAAAACAACCTCCTTGTTTCTACACTCACTGTCCATTTTATCAGCTCCACCCACCATATAGAAGCACTTTGTAGTTCTACAATTACTGACTGTAGTCCATCTGTTTCTCTGCATGCTTTGTTGGCCCCCTTTCATGCTGTTCTTTAATGATCAGGACCCCCACATGACCACCACAGAACAGGTATTATTTAGGTGGTGGATCATTCTCAGCACTGCAGTGACACTGACATGGTGGTGGTGTGTTAGTGTGTGTTGTGCTGGTATGAGTGGATCAGACACAGCAGCGCTGCTGGAGTTTTTAAATACCGTGTCCACTCACTGTCCACTCTATTAGACACTCCTACCTAGTTGGTCCACCTTGTAGATGTAAAGTCAGAGACGATCGCTCATCTATTGCTGCTGTTTGAGTCGGTCATCTTCTAGACCTTCATCTGGTCACAGGACGCTGCCCACAGGGCGCTGTTGGCTGGATATTTTTGGTTGGTGGACTATTCTCAGTCCAGCAGTGATAGTCGGATGGCAGAGCTAAGATTTGATACGATGTATTCTCGTGTGCTAGCGTGTTTTACCGCTCCGCCACCTGAGCGGCCGTATGGGATACGCCATCAAGGGGAAATGCCCCTCCACCTCACCACAATATAGCGTATAAAGCTTTTGGTCAGAGCACTTTAATGGAATTGGTGCCCTGCCCAGTGTGTTCCTGCCTTGTGACCAGTGTTTCTGATTCATGATTCATCCAGGGGAATTGAACCCAATGGGACCCTGACCAGGCTAAAGCTGTTGATGTATTGAATGTATTGAAGAATATTATATTTTTATATTTATATTTAGTCCTGATTCTGATTTTTCTTTGTCATTCTTTCTTAATTTTCTATTGGATTATCTCAGCCTACATAACGCCTGTTTACCCTCGTCCCATCCAAAACACGGACCACCAGTCATACCCAGAATGCGCTGTAGAAATACCGTTTTGTTTATTTTGTCCTCATCCCTCCGTTCCGGTGCTTATTACTCCCTCGTCTTCCTCCTGCACCGATCTTCTCCCTCCTCTGTGGTTTGTTTCCTCCTCATTGCAGTGTCAGTGAAGCTGGTAGCTCGGAGACGCTGAGGCGGAATAATAATCTTTACGTCACCTTTAACTTCACGTTAGAGGAAACCAGCGAGCGCTGGTGTGGCAGAAGTGCTTTTGTTTTCTACTGTTGGGAGTTTATGAAAGGTTTTAAATTGGACTCTGTACAACGTTTATTGATTCAGCTGAAAACGTCCCGAGACCTGGAGAATGTTGATGAATAAATGGCTTATTAAAGAAGTTTTCTAGTCTTTAACTTTTGATGTAGCTGGTTTATTTTTTCTCCTTTTGTCTTATAATGATGAGTTCGGTCTGTTACTTTTATAAGATTGTGGGTTTCTTTTACCTGCAGGTTTACACAAGATACGGGAAATGCTACACATTCAACGGGAATAAGACGATGTCAAGAAAAATGAAGCAGGGAGGGATGGGAAGTGGCCTGGAGATCATGCTGGACATCGAGCAGGACGAATATCTGCCGATCTGGAGAGAAACAAGTAAGAGGAGATTCATTGATTGTTTTACTACTGCTTTATCCTGGTCCGGGTTGCCACAGTTCCTGGTATTTGACTCTGACTTGCTGTTCTCGCTGTGAAACCTGCTGTTCTGTTTCTTTATAAAAGTGTGTCCTGTAATATTATTCTAATAACACTTTTATACCCTGATTTCCTGTCTGTCTGCAGATGAGACGTCTTTAGAAGCGGGGATCCGAGTACAAATCCACAGTCAGGATGAGCCTCCGTACATCCATCAGCTCGGATTCGGAGTCTCTCCGGGTTTCCAGACCTTCGTCTCGTGTCAGGAGCAGCGAGTAAGAACCAGCACACAGATACACACATCATTAAATACCTGATTTATTTCTTATTACATGTTTTCCTGTCCCGCTCTGTGTAGTTGACATATTTGCCCCAGCCGTGGGGGAACTGCCGCTCCTCCTCTGATCCATCCATCCCCGGGTACGAATCGTACAGCATCAGCGCCTGTCGTTTACATTGTGAGACTCAGCTGGTCCTGCAGGAGTGTCAGTGCCGCATGGTGCACATGCCTGGTAACTATATAAATCATATTTATTGTACTTAAATATGGCCGAATGTATGTGGACACCTGATTATGAACTTGGTGACATTACAGTCCTCAGCTTTGTTTGCTCTCAGTCATCACCACTTTGGGAAGGCTTTCCACAAGATTTGCAGTGTGTCATTTTTCAGGTCACGTCTGTAGGTTGGGCATTGACCAAAAAGGTCTGGCTTGCAAATGATGTTCCAGTGCATATCCACAAAGTTGAATCAGTTCATCTGGACACAGTTTTGTTGTAGAGAAACGTTTCGTCACTCATCCCAGTGACTTTTTCAGTCTGAGCTGGTGGTGAATACCCCCAACCTTATATGCAGACGATTTGCATAACGACTGATCACCGCACATTACATAACAATGAAACCGGTGATCAGGTCCATAAGCAAATCACAATGAGCATTAATTACAGTGGCCATGATTGGGGTATAGCTCCTATCACGGCGTTGTAAGATGGTGAGAGATGTACTCTCAGACCCCCTCCCCGGTTAAGAGATGGCCGTTCCCTCTTCACATACATGGCCTCTTTGACTCCTCGTTCAAACCAGCGTTCCTCCTTGTCAAGTATCTGCACATCTTTATTATTAAATGAGTGGCCGCTGGCTTGCAGGTGGGTGTAAACCGCGGAGTCCTGGCCAGAAGAGGTCGATCTTCTATGCTGGACCATCCGTTTCGCCAGTGGCTGTTTAGTGTCACCAATGTACAGTTCCCGGCAATCCTCCCAGCACCTAACAGCATACACTACGTTACTCTGTTTGTGTGGAGGGACCCGGTCCTTAGGTGAACTAATTTCTGGTGTAGCGTGTTTTGGGGTTTGAAAGCAACTGAAACACGGTGTTTGAAGAATATCCGTCTCAACTGAATCACCACTGGTTTGCACTTAGACAGCGCCTCCTCCCTTCGATCCACTGGAGCAGTGTTACAATGCCGTGATAGGAGCTATACCCCAATCATATGTGAAAGGCACACATGGCCATTGTAATTAATGCTCATTGTGATTTGCATATGGACCTGATCACCGGTTTCATTGTTATGCAATGTGCGGTGATCAGCATATAAGGTTGGGGGTATTCACCACCAGCTCAGACTGAAGAAGTCACTGGGATGAGTGACGAAACGTATCGCTACAACAAACCTGTGTCCAGATGAACTGATTCAACTTTGTGGATTTGTGTACCTGGATTATTGAGCATGCATCAAGACGTTCCAGTATATTGTAAATGTATTCAGTGTGGTTGGGTCAGTTCTCTGGAATAACAATAACAACATCAAGCTACATTTTTATGAACCTTTCTATATGCGTAATGGTGTATTAAACTGAACAGTTAGAATGGGTGTCTGCATTCTTTTGGCCGTGAAGTGTACAGGTATATGTAATAGTAGGAATGATGCATTATTGACTAGCGCACCTTCAATATTTTATACTTTTTACCGCCTGATGGAATGAGCTAGAATTTATTTATACAACCAGTCGGCGTGAAACCTAGTGAGCTGCCTTGCTGCCTACTGCCTACCTGATCAGCTGCCTCAGTAGAGAGGATTCTAATAAGACATCGACGTATAAGGCAGATTATTTAGACGCACTACTTAGACATCGATTACGGCAATTATGTTACAGTTAGCCTCAGGCCATTCAAACCGATGTGCTGAGCGGCACAACCCGCTAGCACGCCAGCTAACATCTCCCTCTGTGTACCGAAAATGGTTAAACTGTCCCTGACGAGCCCGAATTTGCAAATAAACGACACTTGTGCACCTTTATACAGATTAAAAATCATTGAGAATTTATTTACATTTGAAAAGAACTCCGTTGGTTGCTCCGCATTCGTCCACCATGTTTGTCGTTTTTTGTGAGAAAAGTCGTGCTGCACTGAATGCTGGGATTGCCTTCAGTGCTGAGGAAGCATCGGACGCTCCCTCGTTATTTAGTCAGATTATCACTCAGAATTAAGGCACCTTAGTAGGAGCATTTTTAAAAATATATATTTTATTTATGCATTTTCTCCCTTTTAGCGCATCCAATTGCCCGATTGCGCCATGCTTCCTCTCCACCAATGCCGATTCCCGCTCTGATTGAGGAAAATGAAGCTAACCCATGCCCCCTCCGACACGTGGGCAGCATGCCGTATCCATCTTATCACCTACACTTTGACGAGTGCAATGCGGATCAGCACTGTGTACGGAGAGACACACCCTGAGAGCACTCTTTTCTCATCTCTGTGCAGGCGCCATCAATCAGCCAGTAGAGGTCGTAATTGCACCAGTTATGAGAGAGAGACCCCATCCGGCTTAGTCCCGCCCATATCTGAACAACAGGCCAATCGTTGTTCATGTGGCTCCTCAGCCACGGCAGGCCGAGCTGAGATTCGATACGATGTATTCGAGATCCCAGCTCTGGTTCCAGCGTGTGTTTTTACCGCTGCGCCACCTGAGCATTTTAAGGTTTCTAGGAATTTAGACGTGCCTTCTTCTCAGAGTGTAGGATGACGTCAAATGCGTCTATGTAGAGAGATCACCAAATTTTCAGACAGACCCCTTACGTGACCCCCTGCTTTTAAATAAAAATAACAGAAAAGGTTTGTGTCCTTATTTATTAGTCGTGCTAATGAGTGATCAGAGCGTCCAAATCTCCGAGCTCCTCACCGGTATCTAATGGAGTCTGGATTCATTTTGTCTTTTTCTAACATCTGCGAATTAAATGAAGCTTTGTTTCATAAATGTTAGCTCAGAGCGATGTGTCTCACGTGCCACAATTAGGTTCTGCATTAATTAATCACCACGCTGATGAGCTCTGGCCGTTAGCGAGGACCTGGCGTGCTGTGAGGGGAGGAAATCAATGATCGGTTTTTAAAGACTTTTTAATACGAGCATCAGGGGGTTTGATGGAACGGGGTTGAGTGCAATCTGAGTGCTAAGTCAGGAGGCCACTGCACAAAAAAATAGAAATGATAACAGGTGATTATCTAACAATTTAATTGTATTTTTAGGACACAAGCAGAAAAAGTAATTGCCCCCTTGCAGATTTCCTGTCAGTAATCAGTAAACAAAGCATGAATGGAGCGAGGTACAACAGGGCGATAGCACATGAACAAGTGCAGTGCTGCTCAACTAGACTAGAAAACGGAAAGCTTTATGTAGAGAAGGTAATCGGGTGAGGAACAAGCCGCCAGTGTCAGTCAAGTCAAGTCAAATGTATTTATATAGCGCTTTTTACAATAGACATTGTCTTAAAGCAACTTTACAGAATCCAGGACCAACAGACCAAAAACCCCTGTTGAGCAAGCCGAGGGTGACAGTGGCAAGGAAAAACTCTTTTAAAATTATAGGAAGAAACCTTGAGAGGAACCGGACTCAGCAGCGACCCCCATCCTCTTTGGGTGACCTGGAGGATAATTTAAATAAATAGGAGTTACACAAATCATACAAACAATAATAATAATTGGAGTTTTTCATTGTTCAGTCCAGTCTGTGATAAAGCCTGTAGTGAGTCTTTGATATTTTTGGTGCAAACACACCAGGTTTCCGTCACATCTGGCAGGAGCAGCATTGTTGGCACGGAAGTCTCGACTTCATTCCTTAACCTCGGTTGGGTAAACAGGTTTCCATCAGAACCACCTGGGGGTAAAACAACAGAAAATGTAGTTAAAAATGTGAATTGAGTAAAATTTTTCTCTCAGTTTTGCAGAGAGTAGCTTTAGACTCCGGCACCCCTAATTATTACATCATAACTAAAAGGGAGAGCGAGCATCTATCTATCTATCTATCTATCCATCCATCCATCCATCCATCCATCCATCCATCCCAACCAAATGATATTCTTCCAGTTGGCGCAGTGGTAAATCACTCTAGCCCTCATCCAGGGTTTAAATCCCCAACACTGCTAAAGGCTTTCATTTGTGCATCCACATGCAGAAGGAGTTTGTAACTGCATTGCCGCATCCCTGACAAAGATAAAGCATCGGTGAAACATAAAAATGAAATGAAATAAAAATGAAATGCTGTCCTGTTGCATGATTTTGCCCCTCTGCACAAAGCAAGGTCTGTAAAGACACTGTTTAATGAGTTTGGTTGAAGATGAATTGATGAATTGGAACCCCTTTTCATCTAACCTCAGTTCCTGACCTCAGTAAACCAGTCCTCAGTTCCATAAACCTTCACTTATAATTATTTCTAACAGCATCTAGACAGGAAAAGTTTCTGTTTTATTCTTTATTGATTGTATTCATTTTGTGTTTTCCTTTTTAGGCATCGCCGACATCTGCACCCCTGACCAGCTGAATTGTGTGGACAAAGCACTGGGTAAGTCCAATTTTCCATTTTTCATACTGTATAAGAAACCTCTGAGGTAAAAGCTGTGAAACAGGAATACATGATCAGGAAACATTTACACAAATGCATTATTAATGATACAGAGAGGAGAAAATATGTTTACATTTACAATTTCATCCAAGGTGGCGCAGTGGGTAGCACTGTTACATCACTGCATGAAGCCTTTACATTTAGTCCTTTCCATGTGCATGTTCTCCATGTGTCTATGTGGGCTTCCTGCGGGAGCTTCCTTCCATTCAGGTCAATTGGAGATACTAAAATTGCCCAAGTGTGTGTGTGTGTGTGTGTATGTGTATGCCTTGTGATGGACTGGCGACCTGTCCGGGGCGTTTCTCGCCTTTCGCCCAATGAATTTTTGCATTTTCTCCCATTTTCTCCCTACTTTAGCGTAGTCAATTTGTCTTCCTCTGCTGGGGGATCCCTGATTGCATTTGAGGTGAGTATATTGCTGCTCACGCCTCCTCTGACCCGTGTGCAGCCCTTAGCGGAACCCATTCTGCACAGGCGCCTCTCTATCTGCTAATCAGGGTCCTTACACAGCGTTTAAAGACCCCACCCACATAGACCGGTCATCCCACCCTAGCAGAATCGTGTCTGCTGCAGGCACCACCAATTATGCCCGCTAGATGTCTGTACATATACTTCTAGTAAAATAGGACAAGATTTAATTTCCAGTACACACCACTGTCTGTGAGCTCAGCACCAGTCTGTAGATCCTCTGAGCTGCTGTTCTTGCCTCTTCATGTTTTATGGAGCTCATAAAATTAAAGGATTATGTCTTTTTGAGGAGACGATGATGAGATGATCTGTGAACAATAATGAGCTTCCTCATCTAATTGTTCATAAATGTCATTATCTGCTTTGTCAGATGGATTTCCAGCCTCATTAAAGATCCAGTAAAATCCAGATGAACAGATCTCACTGTAACCACCACTGTGTGTGTGTGTGTGTGTGTGTGTGTGTGTGATACAGATGTGATGCAGAAGACCTCGGGTGAGTCCTCGTGTCCATGTGAGACTCCGTGTAATCTGACCCGCTATGGTAAAGAACTCTCCATGGTGAAGATTCCCAGCAAAGGATCGGCTCGTTACCTGTCCCGCAAATACCAGAAATCAGAGGAATATATCAGGTAAAAAAATAATTAAATAATAATAATAGTAATAACAGTAATAATATAATAATAATAACAATAAACAACAATAAAATAAAATACCAGAAATCAGAGGATTATATCAGGTAAAATAAATAAATAAATAATAAATAAATAAATAAATAATGATGAAGATAAAATAATAATAATTATAATAATTTAATAATAGTAATGATAATAAAATAATAACAATAAACAATCATTTTTTAACAAAACATACCAGAAATCAGAGGATTATGTATAAAAAAAATAAAAAAAAATAAATAATGATGATGAAATAATAATGGTAATAATAATAATAAAATAAGAATAATAATAATAACAGTAATAAAATAAAAATAATACTAGCAATAAACAATAGTTTTTAACAAAAATACCAGAAATCAGAGTATTATATCAGGTAAAAATAATAATGATAATAAATAATAATTATAATAATAATAATTATTATTATTATTATTACAACAAAAATAATAAAGTAATTATTAATTTATTAATCTGAAATATATGTCGTTTTTTTTGCTTGTCATTTGTATTAATAATTATGAAATGTTATGTGATGCTTTTTTTTTTCTTTTACATTTGTAGAGAAAATTTCCTGATTCTGGATATCTTCTTTGAAGCTCTGAACTATGAGACGATCGAGCAGAAGAAAGCGTATGATGTTGCCGGATTGTTGGGTGAGTATTCGATCCTTTTCGACTTTATTTATCGAAGTGATTTATTTATGTATGATTAGTTAGAGAGCTCGGTTACTGTGTTTTATTACTGCTCTTTATATGGTGGAACATCCTCCAGTATGAAACTCTGAGATACTGAGAGACAACAATCAGGAGACAATCAGTTAGATAAAACTAATAACATGCTTCTAATTTTTTTTAAATAGTTTGAGGATGGCCCTTTCCTGTTCCAGAATGACCATAACCATGTGCATAAAGCAAGTTCTATAAAGACGTGGTTGTTGAATTTAGTGAGGAGGAACTTGTTGTATACCTCCATCGTGTTTTCTATTAATGACACATTTTAATGGTTTGGAAACTGACAACACTAAGTTTGGGCACATTTGTGAGGTCAGGCTCTGATGTTAGATAAGAAGCCCTGACTCACAATTAAACAGTGTTCATTGTGGTTGGGGTCAGGGCTCTGTACAGGCCACTGGAGTTTCTTCACACCTGCCATGTCAAACCATGGACCTTGTTTTTAGCACAATAACAGTCATGCTATATAAAGTCATTTTATATACCTTGATCAGCCATAACATTAAAACCACCTCCTTGTTTCTACACTCACTGTCCATTTTATCAGCTCCACTTACCATATAGAAGCACTTTGTGGTTCTACAATTACTGAATGTAGTCCATCTGTTTCTCTACATACTGTTTTAACCTGCTTTCACCCTGTTCTTCAATAGTCAGGACCCTCACATGACCACCACAGAGCAGGTATTATTTAGGTGGTGGATCATTCTCAGCACTGCAGTGACACTGACATGGTGGTGGTGTGTTAGTGTGTGTTGTGCTGGTATGAGTGGATCAGACACAGCAGTGCTGCTGGAGTTTTTCCAATACCGTGTCCACTCGCTGTCCACTCGCTGTCCACTGTCCACTCGCTGTCGCTCATCTATTGCTGCTTTTTGAGTTGGTCATCTTCTAGACCTTCATCAGTGGTCACAGGACGCTGCCCACGGGGCGCTGTTGGCTGGATATTTTTGGTTATATTTGGTATAGAGAAAAGCATGAGTGTTTTTATAAGGATTGAGCTCTGAACTCCACACAGTGGTGTTTTCCTTCAGGACCAGAGTGTCACACTGCTGGACGTGCTCTTATTTCCTCTACGTTCTGTTTTAATCTCAGGTGATATCGGAGGACAGATGGGACTCTTCATAGGAGCGAGCGTCCTCACCATCCTGGAGATCCTCGACTACATTTATGAGGTAAACCAATGGTAATGCTTGGGTTTGTATAATAAATGGTCCAGTTTGGTGAGCTAATCTGTGAGAAGTATCATGGCTAGCACTGATTCTTACGTCCATCCACACGTTGTTCCATCTGTCACCCTCTGTGCAGGTAATTAAGTTCAGGTTGCAGCGAGTGTTGAAGCCACAAAAAGAGGAAAAACATCAGCAGCAACATCAACAACCGCAGCAACAGCAGCATCAGCAACAGTGCAGCACTGTAGCTACAGTAAATCTACAAGATACAAAGATCAAGGTGAGATTACAGGTTCAGTTAAGCCATCAGTGAAGGTCATCAGGGTCCGAAAACTAAATTGCACACAATTTAAAACTGGGCGCCCAGGTGGCAGGTAGCACACCAGCGCCGAGATTTTTAAACTCCTCGGTTCGAAACTCTAGATTATGCCATCTAGTGGGTATAGTTAGTAGTGCCTGCAGGGAGGGTCTTCAAACGCTGTGTAAGGACCCTGATTGGCAGATAGAGGCGCCTGTGCAGAGTGCATGGGTGGAAAAGGGTTCCGTTAAGGGCTGCACGCGGGTCGGAGGAGGCGTGAGCAGCAATATACCCTCCTCGACTGCAAAAGATCAGGGATCCCCCAGCAGCGGAGGACAAATTGACAACACTAAATCAGGAGAAAATGACAGAAAACAATAAAGAAATTTGTTTTTAACTGGCCTTTAAAAGTATTGGGGAAAGTTTATAAAATAGTTTCACCTTATCTGTTTGTGTTGTTATTATTTTATTTATATCTTTTTTCATTATGTTTTAATTTGTGAATTCTTTTTTGCCAAGCTTCAGAAGTTTCTGCACACGTTATTGTGTTGTGAATTTGATGTTATAATCACCATTTTTATAATCAATCTACAATAAATCAACCAGAATAATGAAGTAAAAACATTCTATTATTAGTTAGCCATTATTACCCATCAAATCAAAATTTTGAAATCTCCTATTCACAAACATATTCAGACCCTTTTTTCAATACTTTGTTAAAGCCTTGATGTAGCAGATACAACTTGAATATGTTCTATTGTTCCCAGTCTCAATTGTAGAATATAATAGAATGCCTTTGTCATATTTACATCGATCAGCCATAACATAATACCCACCTCCTTGTTTCTACACTCACTGTCAATTTTATCAGCTCCACTTACCATATAGAAGCACTTTGTAGTTCTACAATTACTGACTGTAGTCCATCTATTTCTCTACATACTGTTTCAACCCCCACAGGACCACCACAGAGCAGGTATTATTTGGGTGGTGGATCATTCTCAGCACTGCAGTGACACTGACATGGTGGTGGTGTGTTAGTGTGTTGTGCTGGTATGAGTGGATCAGACACAGCAGCGCTACTGGAGTTTTTAAACACCGTGTCCACTCACTGTCCACTCTATAATTAGACTCTCCTACCTAGTTGGTCCACCTTGTAGATGTAAAGTCAGAGACAATCGCTCATCTATTGCTGCTGTTTGAGTTGGTCATCTTCTAGACCTTCATCAGTGGTCACAGGACGCTGCCCACGGGGCGCTGTTGGCTGGATATATTTGGTTGGTGGACTATTCTCAGTCCAGCAGTGACAGAGAGGTGTTTAAAAACTCCAGCAGCGTGCCTTTACCGCTGAGCTACCAATGCTTATACCGAGAACCCACCAAGAGCCTCTTCAGCTATCAAAGACCCAAGAAATGAAATTTTGTGTTGCTTGTACTTGCAAAGTTATTTAATAGTCTATCACTGTAAGTTTACTTTAGGTTAAAATTTAAGTAAGAATAAATGGTCATTAAGAAACCAAGTGATCTAAAGATTCTGATAAGTTAAATTAAGAAGTCACGGTTTGGTATAACCCTGTATTTTGAACAGCTGATGAGAGAATCTTGTGTTATGCGTGTTTTGTTTGTTTACTACCAGGATACAAGTGAAAGAATAGAGAAAAATGCAGAAGGAGCAACATTCACCAAAACCTTTCTCCCAAACCACCATCACCACCATCATCATCATCGTCGTCGTCATGAAGACTTCGCCTGCTGACCAACACACTGGACTTCCATCTGTGTTCCGGGTTATTTTTACTTCAGCATTGAAAGCTACAGCCAAAGCTGAACTTTAGAACCAGACGGTGTGTTCGTGTACGTGTGATGAACTTCAGGACAGCAGAGATGCTTCAGAAACGGGTTCTGGATTAGTACTTTAATATTTAGTGTTTTCACCATCTGTAAGTTTTTGTCAGAATGGTGGAGTAAAAATGCCATCATCGACCCAAAGGACTCATACAGGTCATTTTCAGCTAGATGATTATGTTGGAACGGACTGAGTGAGGTTCTTCAGCGATAACTGAGAACACTGTAGAACATCTTAACTGTAGAACCATTCCAGTGTGGATCAGATCAGTAGCATCTCTGTATCCGTATCTCTAGGATACACATGCTTAACGATGTTCTCTTTATATAAATAAAGGGTTTGTCATTAATCTCTGAAACTATATTAAATATATAATTAATTTTGTAACATGGTCTCTGCAGAGTTTTTAAAATGGGATGATCTATTTATGGGTAAGTGTTTTTTTTTCAGTGATAAAATCTGCTAAATCCACATATACCGATCAGCCATAACATTAAAACCACCTCCTTGTTTCTACACTCACTGTCCATTTTATCAGCTCCACTATAGCTCTACAATTACTGACTGTAGTCCATCTGCATGCTTTGTTAGCCCCCTTTCATGCTGTTCTTCAATGGTCAGGACCACCACAGAGCAGATATTATTTAGGTGGTGGATCATTCTCAGCACTGTAGTGACACTGACATGGTGGTGGTGTGTTAGTGTGTGTTGTGCTGGTATGAGTGGATCAGACACAGCAGCACTGCTGGAGTTTTTAAACAGCTCACTGTCACTGCTGGACACACCACCACCACCATGTCAGTGTCACTGCAGTGCTGAGAATGATCCACCACCTAAATAATACCTGCTCTGTGGTGGTCCTGACCATTGAAGAACAGCATGAAAGGGGGCTAACAAAGCATGCAGATGGACTACAGTCAGTAATTGTAGAGCTATAGTGGAGCTGATAAAATGGACAGTGAGAGTAGAAACAAGGAGGTGATTTTAACCGGTGTTTTTTTATTGGTGTATAGTCTGTTATTATTTTAACTATAAATGTTTTTTGTCTATGCACATTTGAGTTAATTACATCCATATTTTTCCCCCTCAATTTTCCTCCCAGTCTAGTCGTATCCAGCTGCTCGATTGCATTACGCTTCCCATCTTCTGATGTTGACCTCCACTCTGACTGACGAAAGCCGTGACTATCACTCTATAACACACGTGTGCAGTAGTCAACTGCATCTTTTGACCTGCATGAGGCAAGTTCATATGCTATCAGCTTTGTGTACGGAGTCACACCCTGATCAACGCATTATCCCTCGACTCTTCTTTTTATACACAAAAACTACTAGTGCAGCAGCTGGAGTTCTGGCTGAAACAGCTAAAGAGCATCAAGTAATGGTCAACATTATTAACATCCTGAATATTAAATACACCATCTCCTGAAATAAAGCTTGGACATATAAACTTATATGTTTGATATAGAAAAGCACAAGACAAAATAATTAAAATTTTTTCATTATTTCCAATGTCTTCCTTCTTTCTATTACTTATATCAACTTCTCCACAATCTCTAGAAGTTGCACACTTAACTACTTCAACATCAGCAGCTACTAATTGCCCTTGTGGCACTTACTTAAGAGACTATGCTATTTTTTTAATCTTTTTGGATCTTTCTGAAGCAATTTAAACAGTTTTAAATCACTGGTTCAGAAAAGCAGTGGTTTACCTTCTAACTAAAATGTGATTGTATTAGTTTATATGAAAAGGATTCATCTGAATTTACATCAATAGGCTACTTAAGGCAGATGCTCTACTGGTATTCCACAGGGCTTGGTGCTTGGTCCTTTTTTGTCTTTCCTTTAGTCCTATTGAGATGTACAGTAATATCTATACATGACTTTTTCCATTCCATATCAGCGGCTACCAACTGGTGTCTTCAATTTCTAAACATCTAAACATGTAGTCTACAATTATTATTTTTGATTTTACCAAATCTCACACTTAATTGAAATTGCCCTTGGGACATTTACTCATGAGTCCATGCTATTTTTTTAAACTTCGAATCAATTTACTTAGTTACAAATCACTGATTCAGAAAAGCAGTGGTTTACCTTCTTACTCAAATGTGATTGTATTAGTTTATATGAAAATGATTCACCTGAATCCACATCAATACTCTACTGGTATCCCACAGGGCTCGGTGCTTGGTCCTTTTTTTTGTCTTTCCTCTAGTCCTATTGAGAAGTACAGTAATATTTTTCTACTCCATAGGTTTGCACACTCATCTCATCCTGACTACTAACATGTTGCTAATCATATATTATAAGCATTAATTATACAGATGAATGAATAAATGAATGAAAGAATACTCTGCATAGTGTGGAATGATTAGCTGTCAGATTATGTCAGACAGTGCAGGATTCTACAGTACATCAGAAATATCTAATCATTTCTCCTTAATGCTCCCTGGTGTCATTTTAATCATCATGTCCAGGATGGTCTTACTTTATTTCTTCTAGCTTTTGCTACTAATTCAAAGCACATTAGCTTACTTCTGCTAGCTCCCTGGTGGTGCCTTTGAGTGCTGGCCTCCAAGACTCAAAATGAAAGCTTCTCTGCTTGATGGCAGCTGCAAAAAGTAAACAGTCACTGTTAATAGTGAGAATTTTAAATACTTAAGCTTTAAGCCTTAGCTTTTAAGATCAAATTAAAATCCTAAAATTATTTCTAATAAAAAAAGAATAGAAAAAGCAAAACTACATTACATTACGGGTTCTTTACTCTTAGCTTGGACTGATTTCTTTAGAGTTCTTGCTTTAGCATGAACAACCAAGTAACACAAACCTTTCTTATGCCAAGTTCACACTACACGACTTTTGCCCAGATTTTCGCTCGCCGACTGGTCGCCGCTAGATGTGGCAGCTCGGGAACAACTCGGCGTTCGCTCGGCGATCTAAACTCGGCTCTCAATCGCTGTGTGTGAACTACTCAACAGCTCGATCCGAGCGGCTCGCCGAGCACGACTGAGGAGAGATATCTAGCATGTTCAATATATGGATCAGTCAGTTGCGACTGGCAATGAGTGTGGTGAGGGGGATAATATAGTTCTATCAGAATATATCGGCACACACACAAGCTTTACAATATTTGTGAACTTATCGTCCACGCCAAACCATAATACCCACGCTGCATTACAAACAAATATTTATTAACCTCCAACTACAGGACAGACAATCCCTGCTGGTCGCGTTGCCAAATCCACTCTGATTCACTTATTTTTCTCTTTGATTTTCGCTGCACATCAGCGCACAAACTTTGATCGCTTGCTACTTGTTGACGTACATTTTTGGACGTGGTATTATTAAACTCCTCGTCACTTCTCACGTTTGTTTTCATGACAGAACGTAGTTTGGGAGACCAGAGAAGCTCGTCTGTGATTCCAGTCGGTGATAGATGGTGTAGTGTGAAACCCCCTCTCGCCGATCAGTCGTGTAGTGTGAAATACACACCGACCTGAAAGACTCCCGATTACAAGAGATCCAGTCGTGTAGTGTGAACTAGGCATTAGCCGACCATCAAAGCCTGAAGTATTAGAGATTTCTAACATGAAGCATTAAAGTTTCTGCCGTGAACAAGCAATCACAGAATAAAATGTAAAAGCAGCCGTGAAGCAGCTGGAGATGGAGCTGGAGGAGTGGAACTGTCAGATGAGTAGGTTTCGCCTGTTTTCTAAGCTAACAGGAATTATATTGCATGTTATTACTACTAAAGCTTCAGTTCCCTACATGTTAGACAGCTACATTACTGCAGCTGGTGTATTTTGATGATAGTAATACTACAGAAACATCAGTGGGATTTGGTGCTTAAGTTTCCATAAAATGAAATCCTGCTTTAAATCTGTTGTTTTGAATCTGTGTAAATACATCAGTGCTATTTAATGTCCCTACCGCTGTGTTTACTCCTAGTTTGAGCTACTGATGCAGCTAAACGCTTATTATGTTTCTGGATGTTTCAGTGGTATCCAATGTACAATAACATCCTTCACAATGTTGGACAAAACAAATGTACTTTTTACATTACTCTATCAAAAATAAGCTTATTATTGTACTTTGTGGTGTATTGTCAGGAATATACACCAATCAGCCATAACAATAAAACCACCTCCATGTTTCTACACTCACTGTCCATTTTATCAGCTCCGCTTACCATATAGAAGCACTTTGTAGTTCTACAATTACTGAATGTAGTCTATCTGTTTCTCTACATACTGTTTTAGCCTGCTTTCACCCTGTTCTTCAGTGGTCAGGACCCCACAAGTCCACTACAGAGC
The DNA here is from genome assembly GCF_030014385.1 of Trichomycterus rosablanca. NCBI lineage: Eukaryota > Metazoa > Chordata > Actinopteri > Siluriformes > Trichomycteridae > Trichomycterus > Trichomycterus rosablanca. The sequence continues at coordinate 36,420,425 of NC_085999.1, read as the reverse complement.
AGGTATTATTTAGGTGATGGATCATTCTCAGCACTGCAGTGACACTGACATGGTGGTGGTGTGTTAGTGTGTGTTGTGCTGGTATGAGTGGATAAGACACAGCAGCGCTGCTGGAGTTTTTAAACACCTCACTGTCACTGCTGGACTGAGAACAGTCCACCAACCAAAAATTTCCAGCCAACAGCGCACCGTGGGCAGCGTCCTGTGACCACTGATGAAGGTCTAGAAGCTGACCAACTCAAACAGCAGCAATAGATGAGCGATCGTCTCTTAATTTACATCTACAAGGTGGACCAACTAGGTAGGAGTGTCTAATAGAGTGGACAGTGAGTGGACACGGTATTTAAAAACACACACTAACACATCACCACCATGTCAGTGTCACTGCAGTGCTGAGAATGATCCACCACCTAAATAATACCTGCTCTGTGGGGGTCCTTACCATTAAAGAACAGGGTGAAAGCAGACTAAAACGGTATGTAGAGAAATAGATGGACTACAGTCAGTAATTGTAGAACTACAAAGTGCTTCTATATGGTAAGTGGAGCTGATAAAATGGACTGTGAGTGTAGAAACAGGGAGGTGGTTTTAATGTTATGGCTGATCAGTGTATAAATTATGTTTTATTACTTGCTTGCCAATATAAATCTCTAAATTTGGTCAACACTTGGTCAAAAGGATGTTCCATGTCAGAAATCACGTAAACCATATGACTGAAGTTTTGTGCTCCCCATGACCGTAAGCTTACTGAACATTCCACTCTGTAACCATAGTCATTAACCTGGGTTGGCCTCCACTTTGCAGAGCATAATGCCTGGACTATTCTAGGAAAGATTTCCACAAAATTTTAAAGTGTTTCTGTTGAAATCTGTGTGTATTTGGTCAGAAGAGCATTCGTGAGGTCTGTCAGCAATGTTAAATGAGAAGACCTGGCCCACAATCAATCACAGCAACTCGCTCCCAAATATGTTCAGTGGGGTTGAGGTTAGGGCTCACTACAGGCCACCTCGATTTATCCAACCAAACATCAAACAATGTATTTATTGACCTTACTTTGTGCAAAGGTCTATGGTCGTATTGACTCAAACTCACTGCAGACGGAAAAAGTGAATAAAAGATCAAGTCAGATGTCTTGGGGTACTGCTGGACTTCAGTAGCCACAATAAATCAATAACTGGCAGATTTCCACCATCTCAAAAACAACAGTAGATTTACATGTTTAATATATACACAGACCAGGCATAGCATTATGACCGCTGACAGGTGAAGTAAATAACACTGATTATCTCTTCATCACGGCACCTGTTAGGTGGGATATATTAGGCAGCAAGTGAACATTTTATCCTCAAAGTTAAACAAGGGCCAAATTGTGATGGCTAGATGACTGGGTCAGAGCATCTCCAAAACTGCAGCTCTTGTGGGGTGTTCCCGGTCTGCAGTGGTCCAAGGAAGGAACAGTGGTAAATAGACGACAGGGTTATGGGTGGGCAAGGCTCACTGATGCACGTGGGGAGCGAAGGCTGGCCAACAGACGAGCTACTGTAGCTCAAATTGCTGAAGAAGTTCATGCTGGTTCTAATAGAAAGGTGTCAGAATACACAGAGCATCACAGTTGCAGGGCTGTTTTGGCAGCAAAAGGGGGACCAGCACAATATTAGAATCAAGAAGGTCATAATGTTATGCCTGATCGGTGTAAACAGGACATACAGAAGCTCATCCGCGCCTTCAGTAAAGAACTGCTTTGCATTGAATTGCATCTATGACCTTGAAGAAAGCAACTCTCCTGCTGGTCACTTATTACTGCATATTATTAGAACCAAACAGCAGCATTTAGCCGTTATCTCACCCCCACTACCTACCTCCAGAAGATATCAGATGTTTTAAATGGTAGTGATTTGAAATTAATCACTTCATGTGTAGGTGGGACTATAGGACCACAGAACCTGGACTCGACTCTTCGACTCTCTTTCACCATCTGTAAGACGTTTTGTGCATCCTCTCATCAGCATCAATCACAGACACACACTAAAACCTGTTAGCCGCAAAAAGCAGCTCCATATACTGGTTTCATCATTAATTATTAATCTGTGTATCATATATTCAGCACATTTTCTTCACTGCTGTAGTCATATTAATCATGATGTAATTCTTTGGTCTGATGTTTCTCCGTGATACAGAAGTTCCAGGTGAAAGTAATCACGGCAAACACGTGGGGTTTTTAATATTCATAAAAGTGCAGCACAGTGACATTTTAAAAGGTTTCCAATCAGAGATTTGATGGTTTTCTGTACTGGTGATGCATAATAACACATTTCATCCTCATAAATATCCACTGTATCTCCATGATCTGAATCAACAACCAGAGATGGCAAACACCACTGAAACCAGCACTCAAACACCACTGAAACCAGAACTAAAACCAGCTTAAACCCAACACTAAACCCAGCATTAAACCCAGCACTGAAACCAGCACTTAACCAAGCTAAACCTAGCATTGAAACCAGAACAAACTAGAAGCTAAAGTGTATATTATTTGTGCTGATTTCATTTTATTGCTGGTTTCAGTTCTGGATTCAGTGCTGGGTTCAGTGTTAAGTTTGAGCTAAATTTAAAGCTGAGTTTAGTGTTGAGTGTGGGCTTGTTTTAGTGCTGGGTTTAGTGTTGGGTTTGAGCTGGTTTCAGTGCTGGGTTTAGATCTGGTTTCAGTGCTGGGTTTAGTGTTGAGTTTGGGCTTGTTTCAGTGCTGGTTTTTGTGTTGGGTTTGGGCTGAATTTAGTGCTGAGTTTAGTGTTGAGTTTGAGCAGAGTTTCAGTGCTGAGTTTGGTGCTCGTTTTACTGCTGGTTTCAGTGCTGGTTTTAGTGCTGGGTTTAGTCCTGGTTTTAGTGCTGGATTTAGTGCAGGGTTAAGTGTTGGGTTTGAGCTGGTTTCAGTGCTGGGCTTTGACTGGTTTCAGTGCTGGGTTTAGTTCTGGTGTTAGTGCTGGTTTCAGTGCTGGGTTTAGTTTTGGTGTTAGTGCTGGTTTCAGTGCTGGGTTTAGTTTTAAGTTTGGGCTTGTTTCAGTGCTGGTTTTTGTGTTGGGTTTGGGCTGAATTTAGTGCTGGGTTTAGTGTTGAGTTTGAGCTAGTTTCAGTGCTGGGTTTGGTGCACGTTTTAGTGCTGGTTTCAGTGCTGGGTTTAGTTTTGGTGTTAGTGCTGTTTTCAGTGCTGGGTTTAGTTTTGGTGTTAGTGCTGGTTTCAGTGCTGGTTTCAGTTCTGGGTTTTGTGTTGGGTTTGAGCTGGTTTCAGTGCTGGTTTAGTGCTGGGTTTAGTGTTGGTTTTAGTGCTGGTTTCAGAGATGTATTCAGTGCTGATTTCAGTGCTGGGTTTCATACTGGGTTTAGTGTTGGGTTTAAGCTGGTTTTAGTTCTGGTTTCAGTGGTGTTTGAGTGCTGGTTTCAGTGGTGTTTGCCATCTCTGGTTGTTGATTCAGATCATGGAGATACAGTGGATATTTATGAGGATGAAATGTGTTATTATGCATCACCAGTACAGAAAACCATCAAATCTCTGATTGGAAACCTTTTCAAATGTCACTGTGCTGCACTTTTATGAATATTAAAAACCCCACGTGTTTGCCGTGATTACTTTCACCTGGAACTTCTGTATTACAGAGAAACATCAGAACTCATTAAAGACTCCATTGTGAAGATTCTCCGTAGAGCTTTACTATAAATTAAGGAGACACAACGATATACAGCGGGGACAAAATTCTGATACCATTAGTAATGATGCTGCTATTCGAGATTTTTCTTAAATTTAATACAACGTTCTTTTATAACAAATAATCAGCATGAAGTAATGATTTGTAAAAAATTTATTGAAATAAAAACTAGTATTTTCACTAGTGATCTCAGACCTTTAGCTTCCATTGTATATACACCTATCAGGCATAACATTATGACCACCTTCCTAATATTGTGTTGGTGCACTGTGTATTCTGACACCTTTCTATTAGAACCAGTATGAACTTCTTCAGCAGTTTGAGCTACAGTAGCTCGTCTGTTGGATCAGACCACACGGACCAGCCTTCGCTCCCCACGTGCATCAGTGAGCCTTGGCATGACCATGATCCTGTCACCGGTTTACCACAGTTCCTTCCTTGGACCACTTTTGATAGATACTGACCACTGCAGACCGGGAACACCTCAGAAGAGCTGCAGTTTTGGAGATGCTCTGACCCGGTTGTCTAGCCATCACAATTTGGCCCTCGTCAAACTTGCTCAAATCCTCACACTCGCCCATTTTTCCTGCCTCAAACATCAACTTTGAGGATAAAATGTTCACCTGCTGCCTAATATATCCCACCTACTAACAGGTGCTGTGATGAAGAGATAATCAGTGTTATCAGACTGTAGGTAAAATGCTAAAAACAGAAAGCAGTGATTTCTTTTTATAGGTATTTCATTGTTAACCTTTTGACAACTATTGATTTTTTAATTGAATTCTACACTAATTCCATTGTGATGCCAATGAAAGATTGCAAAGTTTGTTAAATAATGGTTTGGAAGCCACAGACATAATTTAATGCCTTCTGAGAAGCCTCCTCAGAATAGCGGATGTTGATAGTGCTGAACAGATCACATCAGGGTCACTCTATTTTAATGCCATTTGTTTTTGAAATAGGATGTCCAATAAGCTCATGGTCGGGTGTACAAATACTTTTATTGCAACCAAAATCAAATCAAAATGCCAAGACCAGATGTATACAGAAGTTCAACACAATGCAGTTCACAGATCAGACCAACAGTCCGATGGGAAATCGGAAAAATCAACAAACCAGAATCTAGGCAAGGTCAGATCCGATAAGGTTCCACCTAGAATACAAAAAGACTTGATCGTACTGAATAATATTGACAAGGCTTCGCACCCTGAGTAGGAACACAGAGTCCGTACTATATACTAGGTGTTCCAAATCAGTTCCAGTGTAAAACTAAGCTCAGCGGTCACTCTATTTTAATACCATTTATTTTTTAAATGGGAGTTCCAACAAGCTCATGGTTAGGTGTCCAAATACTTTTGGCCATATAGTGTAGCTTTAAGTCGACCTGATGAAATGGAATTATTTCTGGAAGATTTAGGGAAGATACTGAGTCAAAATCAGGAGTTTGTTCAGAATACAGCAGAGATGTTCACAAGTCACGAGTCTTTAGGCTAGAGTCCGAGTCAAGTCACGAGTCTTTAGGCTGGAGTCCGAGTCAAGTCACGAGTCTTTAGGCTAAAGTCCGAGTCAAGTCACGAGTCTTTAGGCTAGAGTCCGAGTCAAGTCATGAGTCTTTAGGCTAGAGTCCGAGTCAAGTCACGAGTCTTTAGGCTAGAGTCTGAGTCAAGTCACGAGTCTTTAGGCTGGAGTCCGAGTCAAGTCACGAGTCTTTAGGCTAGAGTCAGAGTCACAAGTCTTTAGGCTAGAGTCCGAGTCAAGAGTCTTTAGGCTAGAGTCCGAGTCAAGTCACGATTCGCAAACTGAATAAATGCAAATAACAGCATTTCTTACTAAACAATTACAATCAGAAGGTCTGATTGGTTCAGAAAGCGATATTTCAGCCATTAGTGCCAATTCTGTAGGAGCGTTCCTTTCACACCAGTTGTCCTGTGTAGTGCACTACGTAGGGTATTCCACCATTTTAAGTGAGATTCCAATCCAAAGGTAACAAAAATGTTCAAATGAAGTGACCTTCCAACTGTGTAGGGAGTCGGGAGCGACACTTCATCACTACGCCGGAAGCTGGCTGTAACATTTACCCATTGCGTGTGTTGTTGGTTAAGACGGCCAGAGCATTATTAGAGAGCAGAATATTTATAATATATATATATATATAATTGTCACACCTAACTAATGTTAACACATGCTGACGGAGCGACTCTAATTGTTCACGGGTAATTTTTTTGCTACACGAGTCGCTGTGTGTGTCCCCATCTCTGGAATACAGTGGACGAAGGCACATGCTGTGTGTCAGGCCTCTCAATCTGGTACTGAAAATACTTCAAACTAATTGGATAATTACACTGATCGCCAATTAAATGAAGAAGATTGTAGTTGTTGACACATATCATCTCATTACTGTCGCCAATGTGTCCTGATAAAATGTATCGTCTGATTTAGACAGCTTCATAAAAGTCAAAAACCCAACACAGTGTTCGGTTTAGATATTACAGCAGGAGTATCCCTGGTATTAAACTTTGTATTTAACTTTTTTATTATTATCAGTGGAACTCCTGTGACCTTCTGTTCTGCTGCCCCTCGCCTTTGGAATGCCCTCCCTGACCATTTGAGGGCACCACAGACGGTTTGGACTTTTAAAAAGAAACTCAAAACCTTTCTTTTTAGCAGAACTTATGAGTGATTTTTAATTAATGTAGTGATTACTGCTATCTTTTAAAATGCTTATTTATTATTTTTGTAGTGATGTCTTTTATCTTGTGGCACTTTGAGATTTGTTTCAAATGTAAAGTGCAGTACAAATAAAATGTATTATTATTATAAATTAAGGGTCACTTGGGTGGCAGAGAAGTTAAATACATTTAATTCTCTAAACTGTTTATGCAACGTTTGAAGCATATAAATCTTTAAATTTAATCTCTATTTTAAAAGCCTAGCAGTAAGTGATTAATAATCCTACATACAGTGTTGGTCCCCTATTTATTTTACTTTTGACACTTCTAGCCTCTATTATTTGCTTTCATGAATGAATTAAACCCTAAGCACAGTAGTTTAGGAATTACTCGACCCTAGAGAAGACTAGTTACTATCTATAAAATGACTGGCTCAAACACTAACCATGTAAATGGACAGTATAAAGTGTGCGGGTGATACAGCGATCTGTTACTCTTGCCCACCAGTCAAGTCAAATTTATTTGTATAGCTCTTTTTACAATAGACATAGTCTCAAAGCAACTTTACACAAAACCCCTGTTTAGCAAGCCAGCTGGCAATAGCAAGGAAAAACTCCATTAAAATTACAGGAAGAAATCTTGAGAGGAACCAGACTCAGCAGGGACTGATTGTCCTTGGGTGGTATGGAGGATATTTAATTTAAATAAATTAAACATACACAAAAATCCTTTAAAACAAAAGTTATAACAAGATTTTGAGCACTGTTAGGATTTCATTTTGGCAGCCTGGTGAATACACAGACATGACTGGTTATATTTGGGGAGGAAGGGGGTTTGGCTGAACCTATGCGATGGATTGTCACCTTGCCAAGGATATTACTGCCTTGTAGCGTTTCCTAAAAAGGATAAAGCGGGTGAAAAAACAGGCAAGTATAGTAAGTCCAGTTTCCAGTCATAGTTACTGGGGTCATACTCATAGTTCTGGTCCTCCAGTGTTTGTATTTATATTTGTGTGAGATTTAAATATATCCCATCACATTTCATTATCATTCTTTTTAACCCAGATCTATCATCCCTCCCCCCGATGCTCGTATTAAAAAGTCTTTAAAAACCGATCATTGATTTCCTCCCCTCACAGCACGCCAGGTCCTCGCTAACGGCCAGAGCTCATCAGCGTGGTGATTAATTAATGCAGAACCTAATTGTGGCACGTGAGACACATCGCTCTGAGCTAACATTTGTGAAACAAAGCTTCATTTCATTCACATACGTCAGAAATGAAACATTAGACAGTGAGGAGCTCGGAGGTTTGGACGCTCTGATCGCTCATAACTCGTCGACACAGACTTCATTAGCGCATCAAATGAATTATTATTCAAATCAATGCAGGTCCATCTGATCTAGAAACAGATGAGTTTTACAATTCTGGTACCTCAGAGGTTTCTCTGTTCTGCAAAAAATAAAAAGAACTTGTTAATGCTAACTAGCCATAATAAGAACTGCATTTACATTTTCATTGTCAGCATTTAGCAGAAGCTCTTATCCAGAGCGACTTACAGAAGAGCTTCCACAGTAAACATAAACTACTCTAGTGTAAGTAAACAACACTTCAAGAATACAAATCTGCTGAAACCCTGTTAGGGTTTTTTGCAAGAAATAAATAAGAGCATTGGTAAGTAAATGTCAGCTTAAGTGCTAAGTAAAGAGGTGATGAAGGTTTTTAATCATCTTTTGAAGACAGAAAGAGACTCCACCACTTCGTTCCACCACATGGGTGCAAGTACAGAGAAGATCCTTGATGCGTCCTTTCCTCGAGTTCTGGGTGGAGGATCAAGTCAAGCGAGACTAGTGGCTCGGAGGTTGGGTGGTACCGAGCAGGGTTTATCGGTCCCCTAAGGTAGATTGGTGCTGGTCCATTTTTGGCTTCGTAGGTGAGATTCGTATCAGTGTTCTAAACTGAAGCCAGTGAAGAGAACGCAGCAGTGGGGTGATGTGGCAGCGTTTAGGTTGGTTAAAAACCAGACGACATGGGAGCACCTGCCAGGAGGGAGTTGCAGTAGTCCAACAGTGAGATTACAAGTGACTGGACCAGAATCTGACTGGCTTCCATGGAGAGAAATGGCAGAATCTTCCTGATGTTGTACAGGAGGAACCGGCTCGATCTTGTCATGTTGGCTACATGAGGAGAGAAGGTCAGCTGGTTATCCAGGACAACACCAACCAAAAGTGTACATTATCAGATGGTCTGATCTGGGAGTCATCAAGAGAGATGACTAGATCCTGGGTTGGAGATTGATCTCCAGGAATAAGTATTAGCTAAGTCTTGCTGGGATTGAGCTTTAGATGATGAGCTGACATCCATTGTGAGATATCTCGCAGGCATGCTGTGTCTGAAGGAGGAAATGATAGAATGAGCTAAGTATTATCCATGCCATGGGAGGCTATAACCTTACCAAGAGAGCGGGTGTAGATAGAGAATAGGTGCACTGGGGAACACCAGTTGAGAGAGTGCATTGAGGGGATATAGAGCCCTTCCATGACACCTGGTAGGAGCGCCCTTCCAGGTAGGAGGCCATCCATTGCCATGCCCAACCAGTTACTCCAAGGTTGGAGAGAGTGGACAGGAGAATGCTGTGATTCACTGTGTCAAAGGCTGCAAAATGACAGTTTATTTATTTATTTTATTATGTTCATGATATATTAGTTTAATCATCAACAACTAATACAAAGCGCATTTCCACCCTAGACACAGACAATCATGTCTGTATGTAGATGCCCGACCAGCCAACAGCACCACTGGGGGTGCGAGAGAGAGAGAGAAAAATATTTTATTTTACACTTCATTTTGACTAGGGGATTTGAACCCTGGATCCTAGCAGATGTATGTATGTATGAATGTATGTCTTACCATGTTACTTGAAGCTTCATCAGGTGGTACTAAACATTTGATGCCTCTACTGTAATAAAAAGTAAGAACCACAATCAAAAACATCATTTTTAACCCCCAGAAACACAGTAGGCCTTCGAATCCAAGCTTCTGGCTGTGAGGCTGCATCGTGACTGTGGATCTGCTCTTGAATTCCCTCCTCTGAAGACATCTCATCTGCAGACCTAAACTCCTGAGCAGCAGATCAGATATAATCTGTATGGATCTCAGAATCGATATATATGATAAACAGGTTATATAACAATATAAAATATAAATACATGTGGAATTTAAGGATGTAGGAGAAATAGAGGCTGGTACAGACGGATTCTGTGTCATGATACACTACACCAAAATCATTTTATTCATATAATTTTTTACAAAGCAGCTTTACAGAGATTCGGGTCGTCTACGCCCACAAATAATCAGGCAGAAAGAGAGGTGGCAGGGAGAATTTCGCTGAGGCAGTAGAAGAAGAAACTATTAGAAGAACCAGACCCACACAAAGCAATAAGCTTTTGAACCCGACAGGCCCAGGGGCGAGTCTGTAGAGGCTCCGGGTGGCAAACTGTGCATTTAAAAATACACTTTTGTTTTTGCTGACGAAAGTATTAAAGCGTCTGGGGCATTAAAAATATACATTGATCAGCCATAACATTAAAACCACCTCCTTGTTTCTACACTCACTGTCCATTTTATCAGCTCCACTTACCATATAGAAGCACTTTGTAGTTATACAATTACTGACTGTAGTCTATCTGTTTCTCTACATACTTTGTTAGCCCCCTTTCACCCTGTTCTTCAATGGTCAGGTACCACAGAGCAGGTATTATTTAGGTGGTGGATCATTCTCAGCATTGCAGTGACACTGACATGATGGTGGTGTGTTAGTGTGTGTTGTGCTGGTATGAGTGGATCAGACACAGCAGCGCTGCTGGAGTTTTTAAATACCTCACTGTCACTGCTGGACTGAGAATAGTCCACCAACCAAAAATATCCAGCCAACAGCACCCCGTGAGCAGCGTCCTGTGACCACTGATTAATGTCAATGTCAATGTCAATTTATTTATAAAGCACATTTAAAACAACAACTGTTGTACAAAGTGCTGTACAATCTAGAGTGAAATAACCATTACAGGCAACAAAGAGCAATAAAACAATAAATAATATACAGTAAGACCACATTAATACAGACAAACACACACTCTCATACTGTGTTAAAAGCCAATGAATAAAAATAGGTTTTTAACCGAGACTTAAAAACTGTGAGCGTAGGGGCCGTCTTAACATGTAAAGGAAGTTCATTCCAGAGTTTGGGGAATTAAGGTCTAGAAGATGACCGACTCAAACAGCAGCAATAGATGAGCGATCGTCTCTGACTTTACATCTACAAGGTGGAGCAACTAGGTAAGAGTGTCTAATAGAGTGGACAGTGAGTGGACACGGTATTTAAAAACTCCAGCAGTGCTGCTGTGTCTGATCCACTCATACCAGCACAACACACACTAACACACCACCACCATGTCAGTGTCACTGCAGTGCTGAGAATCATCCACCACCTAAATAATACCTGCTCTGTGGTGGTCCTGTGGGGATCCTGACCATTGAAGAACAGGGTGAAAGGGGGCTAACAAAGCATGCAGCGTGACATATGGACTACGGTCAGTAAATGTAGAACTACAAAGTGCTTCTATATGGTAAGTGGAGCTGATAAAATGGACAGTCAGTGTATATTACTGGAGATTTGTGTCTACACCAAGATCTAGTCACCCCTTTTAATGACTCTCAGCCAAAACCATCTGATAATGTATGAAACCTTGGTGTTGTCTTGATTTGTAAGCTGTCCTTTTCTGCTCATGAACAGAGAGATTTCACCTTTCCTCAGCATGAAACTCACTCTGTCTTCTCCAGCCTCTTGACATTTCAAAGCTGGACTGCTGCAGCTTCCTTCTGGCAGGTGTTTCCATGTCCATTATCAGACTTCGAGATCTTTTTAAGTTTTAAAGCTGTAAAAATGGCCCTGGAACCTGGTGTTGATCTGACTATAATAATGTTTGTGTTTACAGGAAAAGTAAAATTCTCTCTATAGTCAATAAAAACACATCTATAAATGTAATTTACAACAGTAAAATTAAAATAAAGAAAGATAAAAGCTGTTATTTGTGGGTAAATGATTACAAAACCATCTCAGTATTTTTTCTATCCTCAGTGACTCACCAGGCTTGACTGAATATTTAGAAACGATGGCTGAGCTGTGTGTTCAGGACGTGCTGTAACAGTGGAGGAAGGAAGCAGCGAGTCTCCTCCTGTTCACTTTTCTGAGATTGGTCTCAGTCCTTAGAAGAAAATATCAGGGTAAGAAGTGTAAAATTTCTCCTGCTGCCTGGAACTCCACTCCAAACACCACAACAAATCCAAACAACGAGCATTCGGAAACTGATGCTACTCCCCATTAAACCCTGAGAGAGGCTTTATTTCACGCGCTAAACACTATCGAATCGATTTCGAGGGAAGAGACACGGTTCAGTCTGAGGAAAATACAAACTTGCTGTTATATCTAAAACACAGACGGTGTTCAGCATCGCTTCAGCATCACAGACGTGTGCATGAAGTTTTGGGAGCGTCATGCTCATGAGTGAAGGTCCATCCATGAAAACGTTATCAGCCAAAGGTTGCTCTTAAAAATCATGTGCTCTGCAAAACGACTGGGATTAAGATCAGATTCTTTCCCTTCAATGAACCAAGTATTGTTTAAACTAGCCTGTCAGCAGCGTATATAGTATTAGTATAAGGCGGCTAAATAAACCTCTCTTTAGGTGGGAGTTGGTAAGTAAAATCAATGGTTTGTTGACAATAGCAGATAAAGAAAAATCCATGAATATTCATGAATAATCCATGAATATTTTTTTTTTATGCATTTTCTCCCCTTTTTCTCCCTTTTAGCGCGTCCAATTGCCCGATTGCGTCATGCTTCCTCTCCACCAATGCTGATCCCTGCTCTGATTGAGGAGAACGAAGCTAACCCACGCCCCCTCAAACACATGGGCAGCAGCCGTATGCATCTTATCACCTACACTTTGACGAGTGCAATGCGGATCAGCACTGTGTACGGAGAAACACACCCTGACAGCACTCTTTTCCCATCTCTGTGCAGGCGGCATCAATCAGCCAGCAGAGGTCGTAATTGCATTAGTTATGAGAGAGAGAGACACCATCCGGCTTAGTCACGCCCATATCTGAACAACAGGTCAATCGCTGTTCATGTGGCAGCTCAGCCTTAGCCGGCAGGCAGAGCTGAGATTTGATACGATGTATTCGAGATCCCAGATCTGGTTCCAGCGTGTGTTTTTACCGCTGCGCCACCTGAGTGGCCTAATACTTATGCACTTGATTGTAATTTTGCTTTTGATTTATTCATATAATTTTTGTTGTATCAATTGTGAAACACTAAGTAAAATTGACAAAGGTTTTTCTAATGCCAAGTTCAGATTTTTGGTCACCGCTAGATGTGGCAGCTTGGAAGCAACTCGGCTCTCGATCTCTATGTGTGAACTGTTCAACGACTCGATCCGAGCAGCTTGAGAAAAATATCTAGCATGCTAAATATGTGAACCAGTTGCTGACTCAAAATCCTGTAGTGTGAAAGGTGTTGCGAGCAGGTTGCGAGTGGCAGTGAGCGCTATGTCAAACTACAGCCAATGAGAACGCAGGATACAGGGTGAAGAAAACCCGGGAGAGGAGTGTAAAAATGTGGGACAGGGGCATAATATGATTTCTATCAGAATACATCGACACACACAAGCTTTACAGTATTTACAAGCGACCAGATCAGACGTCTTTACAAGACTTACAGCTTTATAAACCACTAAAGGAATTTAAATGTCTGTCTGATTTTTCTGTCTTTCTTTTAAAGATATAATAATAATAAACTTATGAAAGTATTTGAAGTAGGGCGGCATGGTGGCTAAGTGGGTAGCTCTGTCGCCTCACAGCAAGAAGGTCCTGGGTTCAATACCCAAGCTGGGCAGTCCAGGTACTTTCTGTGCGGAGTTTGCATGTTCTCCCCGTGTCTGCGTGGGGTTCCTCCAGGAGCTCCGGTTTCCTCCCACAGTCCAAAAACATGCAGTCAGGTTAATTGGAGACACTAAATTGCCCTATAAGTGAGTGTGTGTGTGTGTGTGTGTGTGTGTCTGCCCTACAATGGACTGGCGCCCCGTCCAGGGTGTTACTGTGTGCCTTGCGCCCATTGAAAAGCTGGAATAGGCTTATTTGAAATAAGTTTTTCTTTCCCTTTGGACAAAACACTGTGTGTTCTTTTTATTATGTAATCCTGCTTCACTCATAGTATTTTTAAGTACAGCACACACACTGTTTTTAAGTACACACACACACCGTGACCCAGATCAGAACAAAAATGAAGAAGAAAATCTAATAAAAAAATAAGAGAATTAAACAGTCAAAACAACCGATATAAAAGTGACTTTAAAAGCTGCTTTTTTATTTCTCTGTCATCCAGCATGAGAATAAAAATAAATAAAATCCTGACACCTCTTTGTTTGAAGCTTTTGTCTGGTGTTTAGATGCCGATTATTATTCAGGCTCTTTGTCTTCATACCGAAATAAAAACGCCACAATAAAAGAGAAAGCCGCTGGCGGATCCGTGGGAAAGGAAGAAAGACGATGACAGAATAATAAACGGAAAGACGCCGGGGCTGAACGCCGACGACACTAACATTGATTTAACAACCTTCATACAGGCTCTGATCTCAGATAGCAGTGGAGGATCCACAGCAATGCATTCTGGGTAAAATGAGCTTTCAGTGACTCCTCGTCGGCATTCCAATTAAGATCTGAAGTTATTCTTACGGTTCCAGACCGGGACGTCGCCAAAGTCTCTCATTACAGCAGAATTTACACGACTGATGAAAAATCAAACAGGAAATGTGAATGAACTGATCACCGGGGCTCCGTCAGAACAAACTGAAGCTTCCCTGGTGCTCATGGGATCGAAACATTTAAGTAAAAGAAACGTAAAGCGAGAGAAAAACTAAAATGAAAAAGAGAAGAAAGGAACCAGAGGAAGAAATAAAAACATAAATACATACATGAGACGTGTTTCAGGCTCCGGGTCTAATCTGAAATAATTCAGAGTCTTCCAGCTCTGTCATTAAGCAGAGGGTAGTTGTAGCCTAGTGGTTAAAGTACTGGACTAGTAATCAGAATGTTGCCGGTTCAAGCCCCACTTCTGCCAGGTTGCCACTGTTGGGCCCTTGAGCAAGGCCCTTTACCCTCAATTGCTTACATTGTATACTGTAACAACTGTAAGTCACTTTGGATAAAAGCGTCTGCTGAAAACGTACATTAAGCAGCATTACATTTCCCATCATGCCACAGGGGACAGAGATACCATCACTTTAAAATATGGATCATTTCCCCCATTGTAACGAATTATTGGGCTAGGACGAGACGAAAATTTTGTTTAATAATAACAAAAGACCGATTACACAAAAAACAAGACAAACTAACACTAGACCTAATCTAAGCTAAATGCTCATGCTAATTGCTAAACACATGAAACGTGAACCTAAACAAACATAAACCCTATGCTAAGCTAACACAAAACATGAGCAAGACCACTTCTAAACAAGACTACCAAACCTGGACATGA